>NW_008795918.1:1335572-1394931 GCF_000699145.1 Aptenodytes forsteri
TATTATTATTATTATTATTATTATTATTATTATTATTATTACCACCAGGCTGCCTTTACAAAGGTACCAATAAGAAATCACGTTGGTTTTCCTGTGCAACTGCACTGCCCACAAGCATCTTGAATATCAAATGCAATCTGTTGAAAGCTATAGTCCTGATGTTCTGCCAGAAGGGAATGTAGTTATATCCTATGTAATTTTTTTCTTTTTCTTCGGGAGCCCAGTGTTAGCCAATGCAATTCTCCTTGAGAGGCAAGAATTTTAAAGGGCCAGGCCCACATATTTCTGATACCATCCATGGAAACTAGCATTTCTAACAGACCAGTGCTCAAATCTATTATTTGTATCTGTGAATGCTTTGTGGCTATTGTTTGGTTGTTAGGGGTTTTTTTGTTTGTTTTCTAGTGAACTTAGCTAACATGCAGTTTCTGTTGATCTGCTTATGCCGTGGAAGGTCTGAATTCTGTGGTGTTGCCTGTACATTATAAATAATGTGCACACATTTTAACCAGATACTGTGCTGCCTTCTGAGAGTTGGAGAAGTCCCTGACTGTCTCAGATGGGATCATTTGTGTTCTGTGGAGTGCAGCATGTAAGTCCTGCCAGCAGGAAGATGCATCAGACCTCTTCTGCTTGCCTTTTTCCATAGGTTTGCTCTGTGCATCCCTTCTGAGACAGTCTAAGTGTGCTGTTTATGGATGTGATTTTTTGCTACCAAAGCAATAATGCTATTACTAGTCCTACTTAGATGTGCTGATACTAATAAGCCTCGTATTGGTAAAAACATATTTTCCTTCAATAAGGAAGGTTTTGTCAAAATAACGGTGCTTTTTGACAGTTTTCACACAAGGAAGGAGAAAGGGATGGAAGAGGGGAGAGATGCATTGCTTTAGCTACACTGGTCTAGTTAAAGTAGCACCATTTTTGTGTGTAGACAAGAGCTTAGGAAATGTGCAGGTCTTAGTCTGGGGAACAGGACTTTAAAGCAGTCATTGAAGTCTAGTGTCAGTTTTCAAGGCTGAAGAATATTATTTTATTTAGGCTTCCAGACCAGCCTTGCTCCAGGAATGCACTTAGGTTGTTTTTAAAGCAAACATGAAATCAATAGCCTGGTGTTCTGCTCTGCTATTTCTTGCCAGAGCCTAAGGACCACACATGGGTTTTCCCTCCTCTTCGTCACACTGCCAGGCATGCTCTTGGATAACGGCGGGCAGTTCTTGTGGATGAATGCGGAGAGGTTCCAAATGGCCAAACACGCATCGGACATCTGGGTAGTTTTTGCTGCAAAGTATTTTCCGTCAGGCTTCCCTGCAGATATTGCCATGAAAGGACCAACTCACACCACCCTGTCACAGATTTTATCCAGCCTCTGCCTTCAGTAGGAGTTTTATCTGAGTAAAGCTCAAATAGGAGCCTGTCAGTTTACCTCGTCATTTATAATGTTCCTGGTGGAACCCAGGGCTGCGGTTTTCATTTTGTCCCTGGCGAATACCAGCCCAGAGAGCAATGGAGCACTGTGTCTTCCTGCACATCACTCCGGTGGTGGGCCTCAGCTCACACTTGCCTGGACCCTTGCTAGGTGCAAGAAAATAACTTACTTGTCTCCATCCTGTGCTGGTAACAGGGGCTTCACCTAGAGTAGCAGATTCTGAAAGCTCACCCATGAAGGATCGACTTGCAGCTGGGTACCCACTCCTGACTCCAAGCAGCCGCCATCCTCTTGAGGTAAATAACAACCTCTGGCCAGCTACTGACCTCTCTTGAACGACTGACCCAGAGACGAATGCTCCTTCGGCTCTCAGCAATTCCCTCTAGCCAGGCTAGCTCCTCTTCTCCTGCAGGGCTTGAAGCTGAACCGTGTGGTATCAAGGCAGGTCTCCAGTTAAAAATGAAAACACACATTAGCAAAGAGGAGAGAAACAGGCTGAAATTGGAAGTGACCATTTCGTGTTTGATGTTATTCAGAGGAGCCTGTTCTTCATTTAGTACATTAATAGTTGTAACAGAAGCTGTAATATTTCAACAACAGTGGTGATTAGGAGCAAAGAGGCAGCTAATCTCCATCTAAAAAGAGCTAACTAGCCCGTCCTTTAGCCCCCACCGCACTGTCACATTTAAATACCATGAATATTCACTGCTTGGCACCCAGCTGGCAGCTGAGCTGTTTTGACACAAAAACCTTCAAACTCAAAGAGTTTTTAATCAGTCTGCAAGAGAGAGAAGAAGAAAGTGAGAGAAAGAAATAGGAACAGAGAAAATGAATCAATGAGTTCAACAGAGAGGGCGGTACCCGAATCCAGTTAACCCCTTCCCTGCTCTGCAGCCACAAGAGCTGCTTCTCTGCAGCTCTGCAGCCCTCTCCCAGGCTGCAGGGGATGGAGAAGGGGCTCCCCATCCCTCCTGGGTGCCCCATTCCTCCTGGGTGCTCCAGCTCACCCTGGAGCCCCATACCCCCAGGCATCCCATCCCACCTGAGTGCCCATTCCCCCTGGCTGCCCTGTTCCTCCAGCTGCCCCGTTCCTCCAGCTGCCCCATTCACCCTGGCTGCCCCATCCCACCCCGATGCCCCTTGCCCCAGGCACCCCATCCCACCTGCCTTCCCATACTTAGAATGCATCTCCTCCTGCTGCCTTTGCTTGTTTCCTGGTGCAGGGCTTTTTTACTCTCATCCTTGGCTGTGTTTGTGAGTGGTTACCAATATGCTTCTATTACAGGCAGTACAGTTTCACTCACAATATGGGATGTGCTTTAGAGCAGCCAGTCTTTGCCTGCAAAGAGTTTTCATCTCAGAAAGAGGTTTGGCAGTGTTAACAGCTGCCCTCTCCAGTATCCTTATTGGAGTCTCAGAGGTGCCTACAGCCCACACAAACCCCTTTGCTTCAGTTTTTGCAGCAGGACAAACCATGCAGCTGCAAACACAGAAAATCTTGCCTTGTCCTGGAAGAAAGAACCCCACAATACCCTGAAGGCCCAAGTTTCACCAGCACTGTTGATCTGGGCACTGACGTATCACCCAGCAGTCCCCATTTAACCTGCATCAGTCCTGTACACACAACTGCATTTCTGTCAAACTAGCCTGAGCACACAACACACAGTTTATGCAACTTGATGCTGTTATGTCAGCTTTGGGCTGGTTGTGGTGGACACTTTATACCTGATTTGGCAGGAAAGTAGGGTGGCATAGGCAGACTGTACCCGGTCTACCGCAATGCCTTGCCATGTAAAACTGACTTGTCTCAATTTTCTAAATGCATTTAACTTGGTGGAGTGAGTTTATGCTGGATCCAGGCATCATGTTATATGGCTGTGGCATTTTTGATCTAATACTGGGAACCACAAAGTCAGATTTATTTTATAATCAAACCACAGCCTAAGTCTCAAAACTTTGTGGCCCAGACTGCAGACCTCAATCACATGTGGGGAATCTATACTTGCACCTGAGCTGGCTGCATGTTCGGGGCACAGCAGGGACTTTTCTAACCTACTGTGTCTTCAGTGAGTCTGTTGTGCGCTTAAATTACACATAAGGTTGTCTCATCTGCCTCAGGGTCTTTAACACTGAGATGCACCTCAAAAGCCAATGTCCTCATTCCCTTAAGGAAAACCCATGGAGAAGCGAAGTATAGAAGCCTGGGATTGATTTAGGCAGATTATTATGGCCACTGCAAAGGATACTAGTATCCAGGAGGGGTCTAAATGAGGTGGTATTGTGCAGACCTTCAGAAGCAGGCCAGCGCTGCGGGGAGGTGTTGCAGATGGAGACAATAAGGCAGTTGCTGGAAATGCAGGCCAGTGAGGAAAATAAGCAGCTGGCACTGGAGGAGCAAAGTGGGTAGCTGCATGCTATTGGTAGTATAACAGAAGATCTCGTGGGTGAATAAAAAGAGCAGGGTCAGAGAGGAGCTTGAATGCCCTGTTCCATGGTGTGATGGAAAGGGTGCCACAGTGGAGGGACTGAGAGAGAGCAATGTGGTAGCAATGCTGCGTGAGTCAGATCTGCACTGCTCTGATCTGTCTGGACTGGAGGTGGAGCATTATGGATGTCAGGGAAAGACCACAAGGAGAAATTAATGTAACCAAGATGGGAGATGAGAGTTTGGGAGCAGGTTTTTCCTGTATGGGTTCCCCAAATCTGAAGCTAGTGTAAGATTTATTAGGAGTTACTGAAGCTGTGGTGACTTTTACCTAATACAGTGTGGAACTCCTTTGGGAGGAAGAAGCAGAAAGATTTGGGTTCCATAATTCATTAGTGCTCTCAAGATCCTCTGATGCTCTCCAGACTCAGAGATCTCACCCAGCACTTTAAAATTTACAAGCATACACACAATAGCCAAATGTGCTTTGTAATCTATTCCCAGGCAGCAGCCAAAGTGGCTTTTGCATAGATTGGTACTTACTCTATTCAAGTTGATAATTATTTTGAATGGAATACTCCCCATGAAGCATGCCTGGAACGGCATCAAACCCTATGGGCTGTGGGAGGCACATCCATCAGCTGTACTCCGGGATGTATTCTGGAAAGGCTCACAGCTGGATAGGAGGATCCATTTTCCTATATACTTAAATGAGAAAATAGCATGCGCTTTTCTTCAGTCTCTTCTTGCCAACATCTGGCCACTACTTACAATGAATTTGCACAGTTGCTATGAGCTATATCTGGGCGTGCTTCCTTTGCCTGTGGAAAAATGTGGGAATCTAATCATCCAGTACAAAAACAAGGTGTTCCAGCTAATATGCGTCTCGAAGACCCTGAGGACATGGATTTGGAATGTTTTAGAGGAGGTGGATCAAAAGTATTTTACTCGACATTCACCTACAGTTTTCTGTTGCCTGACTCCATCATATTTACATATAGTTAACACATTCTGTATCAGGTAAGGAAAATCCAGGCTGAGCAGCAGGTAGCAGAGGTGTAGAACTGGCAGCACTCACTCACCTGAGTCCGCCCTTTCCCCAGCCTGTTGGGAGGGGAGCATGGTGCTGTTGTGGTGGTGCTTTGGGGGTGGGGGGGCCATCTGTGGTCATTAAAATTCCATGACACCTTTTGGTACTGAAGTGGTTGGTGCTAAAACTAGCCCACTTGCAATACTGCAGACAAGCCTCGTGCAGCCCAGAGAGAGGCTGCCTCGTGAGGTTTGCCGGGTGTGTTTTCAGCCTGCGGCTGAGCCCCACGCTGCCTGCCCAAAAGTCACTAATCCCAGAGCCAGGAGCAGAGTAGCTACATCCTTATGACCAGAAAAGATGCTGAGAAGGAAAGAGCTAAGTATGCAGTGTGCAGCATGCTAATAACACTGCTCTGTTGTTCCTGCGACCGGATTTGCTCTCACTTTGTGGTGCTGGATGGTGCCACATGCACAGACAAGTCTATTTGCAGGACATCCTGAGGATCCTTGCAGCGAGCTGCACTTTGAAATGTAGCCTGACACTCCAAGGCTATTCTCTGAAATAGGAAGGGTCTCAAGCTCTTGTTGTAGGTTGGATCACATCTCTGCGGAAAAATCTAAACTTGGGATGAAAGTAAAGGCCCTACAGAAAATGAAGTCTAAACCAACACGTAAAGGGGTAGAAAGGGGTGGTGGTGGCGGGGACCTTTAGTGACTGACAGCTTACAGACCCCATTCTCGGCACTTGCTCTCATCCCTGAGTTGCCCTGCTGTGCAGTGACCCAGAGCAGGAACCAATCCAGCTGAAAAATAAACATTTTTTTTTTCCTCGGGTTGTTTTTTATCTGGATCAGTTCTCTGGTCTTATTCACCATGTCACACAGACAGCATGCTGGCATGGCTGATGGTGTGGGGTATGGGCGAGGAAACAATGGGGAGGGGAAGGGGAGCAGGATTGCTTAAACTGACATAAGCAGCCCTGTTGTCAAAAATGCAACCACAGCCTGATACCAGAGCCTGCCTGGAGTGCTCTCCTTGGCGTCAGGGCTGGCCTGCAGTTTGCACAGAAGGGGGGAGGGGGACAAATGCCTCTCTCAAAAAAGCTGCAGAAATTCTCAAGTAATCAGGGCAAATCATCCCAAAATGCTGCCACTGGGACTCTGCAGTTGATGGATAAGGATGCTGCAACCTTGTGAAACTTACTGGTGCAGCATCCAGATCCTGAAAAACAACAGTGGCACTTTATGTCTTGGTTCCTTCCTGTCTATCTCAGCTCTCTTGCAGAATTGTTTCTTCTCTATCCTTCTCCTCTGGGAGAGGAGAAAAATCTGGTGATTCCGTTTGCTCCTTCCTTGGCACATCCTGTGTGCCAGGGAGCTTGCTCAACACTCCTGGTATTGCCCTGTCTGTTAGGAAGGCATTGTGTCCGCACCCCAAGGGAAGAGCTGCTTGGTCTGGCGTCATTGGTGGAATCTCCACAACACCGTCCCATGCCAGCCGCTGCCCAGGGAACGAGTACAGCCACCCTGGATGCTGTACGCCCTTTCTGTCAATGGCTGCTGTATTTCACCTCTCTGTGCTGCTGCTTCCCAGGCAGCATGTGATCCTCTGCGGTATGCTCTGGCTTCTATAGGGAATGGGTTAACGCTATAAAATGGTCTTTTTATGGAACCTCTTGGCAACGCAGAAAACTTTCCCATTGCCAGGGTGTTCTTTTTATTCAACAATTTGTTCCCAAAAGCAACCCATTTAACCAGATTTTCTCTATTAAGGGGCTTCAGCTGCATTTGTTGTTTTTTGAGCTTATTCGGTGTGCTGTAAACTGCAAAACAGTGTCCTACAATAGATTTGTCTGAGGGAACTGAAGTGTGTACTGCTGTGATTCTGCCTGCTGTGGGAGCTCCTTGAAAGCCAGATGTCACATTCAAAGAGTAATCTGTGTTTACAAACACATGGCCACACATACTCAACACTTTCAGCAGCCACCAAACTAAAATTCAAATCCTGCATTTTTGCTTCTCTACCCACCTGCCCTGCACGCAGCCAGAGCAAGAGAAGAAAGTTTCCAGAACTTGAACGAGATCATCTCTTTTATTTAGATGAGAAAAAAAGACATTACTGTTTGCAGAGGGCTGAATTTAACTTCCCAACTGGGGCCTCTCATCTGTAAGTTCTTGCAGACAGAAAAACACCAACTGCTAGCAAGATAATCCAATTTCCCTTCTCTCGCACTTTGAGGAAGACTGCCTACCCCCCCATGCCATGCTGGGTTTCAGTCTGGTGAGAACTTCTCCTGACCAGTATACCACCGGCAAGATCCATATCAAAGCTTCAGCCCCCCAGGGTTCATTAGAAGGCATTTATTTCTGCATATTCCGGGGGGCGGAGGAGGCAGATAACTTTATTCACAATGCAAATAGGCTGCCCTTACTTTCAACCCTTCCTTCAAACCAGGAGACATTAAAAAAACATGAGCTCTTCTAAAATAATAAATACATTAATTCTGCTGGATGTTATATTGCTGGTGCCTCCAGAAAAGTGCCCTGGCACCATTTGATGGAAAAAGCCAGTGAATCTGTTAACTCTGCTCTTGCCCTTGTTCCTTGAAATGCTGTTAAAAGTTCAGTTGAGTGGGCTGAACCTGTATTAAAGCACTTGGCTTGTTTAAGAAAGACTGTTAGCAGGTAGTTTTGCACAACAGGACTAAGATGCTTCAAGTGATGAGGGAAAGACAACCCAATTCTCTCTGCAAATTTGACGCGCTAGTCTGTGATTTACTAATGGGGACCAGTGAGTTATTAAGATCATCACAATGCAGTATCCTGCTCCCCTAGTCCAGAGGGAGCCAGCTATTAATAAATCAAAACCCAGTGCTAAGCTACAGGGATAAGAGGATCTACATTAATATGAAAATATTAATATCTGGAAGAGCAGATTATCATCTAAATGGGTTAGAAGGAGATAGCACCATTGTTTAGAAGAAATGGCTTGCTTCAAATCTCATTAGAGCTGTAATCATACTAGCAATGGAAGATCTCTTCAGACCCTTGAAAGTGCTTTGGATGCTTGGTAAATGTGGGGGTTCAAACATCTGCCCAAGGCTTGCCTTTCCTCCTCAGTGTCAGCTGGAGGATCCGCCTGAAGGAAACAAGAGACCCCAGGTACAACTGAAGGGGGATGATACGGCTGTTCCTTCTGAAGGGTGTGCAGCTCACGGAAGCGCTGTGCTCCTTGCTGAAATGGGCATTGCCCAGAGACACCCGTGACTGGGGACAAGCTTCTCTGCTCCATGTCCCTCCAAAACTTTATCCAGAGCCACAGGGGAGGTGGGTGGAAATCTGTGAGATGAGGCTATGTTCTCCCTCCCTCATGCAAACTGACGGGAACTTCGCATAGCAGTGCCTGCTGTGAAGGGGCAGAACAAGAGGAGGTTGTATTCAGGTGCTGTTTCCTCCCAGGCCAGGGCCCCAGGGCAGCCCCTTCAGGGACATCTCCTCCACAGTTGCCTCAGGTGCTGTCTGGCATGGAGTGGCTGGCCCTCACTGCTCACAGCATGCTTCCCTCCAGGCCTGGCCATTTTTTCCTCATTTGTACTAAGTTGAGCAGAATCTGCCCAGGCGGGGCCTGTGGTGCAGCCTGGTGCATACAGGCAGCTCACTGAAAACACAGGGACAGCTAGTGACCTGTCTGCCTTCATTCGTCATGCCCAGACAATAACGGTCCCTTCTCTGTCGGCTGGGCAGCTGCTTTCCAGGGTTTCTCTCTATCACCTTCAAAGAGTTTATGGTTCTCAGGTTGCCTCCTCACTCAGCCCCCAAGGCAGCCTCATCGTCGTGCTCGCAGGAGCCTCAAACATGGTCCTGAGCTTGGGGCCTCATAGCTATCTCCAAGCTTGTCTCCCAACTGTTTCTGCACAAGATCCACAGTGGGATGGTCAGCATCCCTGCTCCCAGGTCCCTTGCAGACAGTCTTCTTTCAACTGAATTAAAACTTGCAGATCTGCGTCCAGCTGAATGGCTTCTGAGAGGGTTTTGTATAAAACAGACATATAATCAGGTGAGAAGCCTTCAGCACCTACCCAGCGAAGCATGGTGCTGTTTGCCTTTCAACTTTTCACCAACTGCAGGATGCAGGTTTGTGCAGTTCAGCCCACAGCTCACCAGAATTGGCATGGGGACTACTTACCTAGGAGACCTGTGCAACAGCATTGTGTTTAGCTCACAAGAATTGTTCCCAGACTTCATCATGGGGATAGCTGGCCTTGGGAGTACTGTCACATGGTAATAAACTGAAGAGCCCTGTTCAGTGACATAGAATCTTTTCATCCTTTTGATTTTAAATCCAGTCAAAATATCAAATGGCCTGAGATTTCACTAGCAGAGAAGATTCTGCAAAGAAAATGCAACAACCATTCCTGATGAGAAGGTCTAAGCCAAAGTCAGACTGTGTTGCTCAGAGCTATTATTTCCCTTTGGCACCTGTGGCACTTCCAGCCTCAGTCACCAAACTAAACTTTCCAGCACAGCCTTCAGGGAAGTGCCCAGTCAGGCCAGCGGTCTAGCTCATGCTTGCTTCGTCACAGACCCAGAAAGACCTGTATATCATGAATAGAGATGTTACAAACAAACTATGGCCCAACTACCTAGGGGACGCTGGTGAGTAGAGTCTAGTCTACTCAATATATGAAGGACGTTTCATAATGCACGGTTTTGATTTTCACAAATATTGAGACTATTCTTTGCATTAATGATAAAGTGGATTAAACGTGCCCCATTTTCCTAGATAATGCCCCTCTGGAGTTTCACTGGGACTAAAGCAGATCTGGCATTTAAACTAAAGAAATCCCTGTTTAGTGTGTGGGAGTCTCTGGAGAGGCCACAAATCTGCATTGCAGCTGTGAAATACGGCATCTCCTCTGTTGCTTATCAGAGATCTATGCTTCTCCTGGGAAACTTTTGCCCAAAGGATTCAGCCCTTGCCAAATTTTCAACTGGATTTTGTTTGTTTATTTTAAATTTCTTTTTAAACATCTGAAACCAACAAACTTAAAAAATGCTCTAAATCTATCAACTTGAGTTAATCCCTTAAAATAAAATAAGAAAAAAATCAATTCCTCCAGGCTGCCAACCTTTTTCTAAGACTTAGTCTAAAATGGATTTAAATGACTGAAATTCTAAACCTTGAAAAAATTGAGTTTAATTGAAAAGAATCCATTTTTTTTTTCTCCTGTGGTATTGCACCTGTTCATGGCATCTGATTCACCTGAATTTTAAAATGGTTCATATCAAACATGCATGTGTGTGTAAAATGCTGCTCTTCTGATGTTTGTGCCCACTTTGCAGTGACAGGGAACGCAGGTACCTGAGGAACAAGTCACTCAGAGCCAGCTCTGCCTCATCTCCTCCCCAATCAGTCCTCCAGGAGAGCTCTCCCCACGTCTATACTCTCCTCCTTCTTCATGTCTATACTCATTTATCATGCAAAAAAATCAGGGCAGGGATGGAGCCAGATATTTTAGGTCCAGAACAACCTCTAATTTTTTCCAAGGTTTCTACTATGCTGAAAGGCAGAATTGTGATGTAATGCTACATGGACCCCGAAGGTGGTGTCTGGCTATGAATGCAGCTACATCTCCCTCAGCTTCAGGGGTGCTCCAAGCAAGTGGGTGAGCTGGGCTCTGTAAGTAGTGTGTACTAATCCATACTCCAGTTTATAGAGAGGGATGGTAGAAAACACACAGCTACAGTCTGTTCAGGGAATTTGTTAATATTAGAACCTCAGGGAGCAGCTCTGCTTACTTCATAGACATCTGTTTGTTGGAAATATCAGTTCACTAAACAATTTTCTCAGCCTCAATACCTTAGCAGTACAGGCATTACAGATGAGGTTGATGTTACAGGCCTTTCCAGTGCTAATGCAGGGTTGTTCTCCCCAGTACAGAGGTGTAGGTCCACAGTTTTTTCTCATAGCTGCACAATACATAGACATCTGCAGCACGTGAAACACTTGGGTGTCAGCAATCATAACGAAGCCCCCAAAGTGAAACCTCTAACAAGTACACTCCCCAAGGATCCCCAGTCCTCTGGATAAGACTCCCATCGAATTCTAGAGGCGTTAGATGGAGATCTTCTAGTATATCTCAGCAATAAATATGTTTGTCCTGGAAATAGCTTCAACTGCATATTTTGAATGAAATCTCTTTGCTTTGGAGAGAGCTAATGGTCAAATATCTGTAGGTATTGGTCCCATGTCATCATCTGGGATCCTGCTGAATGGTGGTAACATACAGAGCTGTACGATGTAATGTTTGGCCAAGACTGGAGAATCCCAAATTTCTGCCTGTTTCTGGTGGCTATCCAGGGAATATAATATTCAATGAGGAGGATGCTAAAGGGGAACAACCCTCTAACATAAAGTGGATTCTGATGTTTGTATCCGTATCCAAGCTGTTGCAGAGTATACAATGGCTATTGTCTTTGAAGACCTTTGCTACCTGTCTCATTACCCTGGAAAAGACTTTGGGATATTAAATAGAGAACAATCAATCCCACTATCAGCAAATAACCCTCTAGGAAATAAATACAGTAAAAGAGTTGTTATACTTGTCTTAGCAGATGTTGCTTGTTGATATAATCTCAAATTCAGAGGTAATTGCATTTGAGGAGCTTTTCTGGAACTATTCAGAGAATATGCATGTGAAGGGGTAAATGGGTGGAATATGATTTAGCTTTAAAAGATCTGGCTCTGTAGCAGTACATATCTCTA
Source organism: Aptenodytes forsteri (assembly GCF_000699145.1). Lineage (NCBI taxonomy): Eukaryota > Metazoa > Chordata > Aves > Sphenisciformes > Spheniscidae > Aptenodytes > Aptenodytes forsteri. Next base: position 1,347,221 of record NW_008795918.1, read on the forward strand.
AAAAATATATTTCATCTTACAACTAGCTGGATGAATGTCTTGCTATGATACAGCAGCATCACGGTACTGTACATCTTGAAGGCAATGCTAAAGTCGGACCCTGGCTCCAGCTAAAAGACTCAGGATGTCGATGTCGTGATGTGCTGTTTGGGGCCAGCTTGCTGTAGAAGAAAGCAAAATTCAGGGCTGGATCCAGACCCAGAGTCCCCATTCTTCCACCGCTGGGAGCACTAGTTTTGCCCTACTTGTTTGACTGGGAATGAATGGGACTGGTTTGGTTTTCTTCCAGACTGGTTGTACTTTGCCTCATTATAAACTTCACCATGTACTGTCCTTTCCCCTGCCTTATCTCCCCGTCTCCTTCAAGGGCAACACTGGAATGCAAGAGGGGTGCTTTTGCTGGGAGCTGTTCTGAGCTGAGAGGACAGGCAAAAATGACCCTGTCTCCTGCTTGGTGTTTCAAAAAGCTTCCGCCTGCGGGGAGGGGATGTGTTGAGAACGTGTGAGAGAAAACACTGAAAAGGGAGAAAAGGCACAAAAAGGGAGGGGAAAAAAGTACAGCAAGGAAGCTAGAGACAAACTTCAAGTTGCGGATTATTTCTCACCCAGGCTCTAATTAGGAAGCCTCTTATGGGACTGTGAAGCTGTCAGGCTGTCAAATGTCAGCATATCTATCAGAGATCAGGCGAGTCTCCCGTCTGCAGCAGCTACAGTTTGGTGTCATGATCCTCCTGGGTCCTTCCAGCATGTGCGACTCACATTCGGCACTGGCACCTCCAGGGGCTTCAAGGCGCAGTGGAGGGCTTTTCCTTCTCCCTTAAGAATCCAAAAATAAACCTTTTCCTGGGATCTGGCCTCTTCATCCTGGTTCTGCATGGAGAGGGTTAACCATAGGGTGCAGAGCCGCTTAGCCAGTATGTGACTCAGATTCCCAGGGAAATCCCCAGCTTATCTGATGGAGCCTGTTAGTCTGCTAATTGAATAAGCTCCTATTAAAAGTGCAATGTTTTTTAATGACTGCTAACAAAGGGCCAGATTCTGTTCTGATCCTTTCGCTTGGGATCATTTTTGCTGATGGTTCGGCCCTGCCCCTAATTGCAGCCGTGTGGGGTGGGAGGGAGGCCGCTACCTCCCCAGCTCCACCAGCCTCCACAGAGCCCAGGGCAGCCCGGCCTCGCTCAAGAGTGCGGAGCTGAAACCAAAGCACCAGCTCTAGGGCTTTCCTGGTGCAAGTGAGATACCAACTGGGCATTGAAACTTCAGTTTTAATAAGCCAAGATTTCATGCAGTGTAATAGGGAGGAAGCTTTTAATGGAGATCTTTAGGAAGAGGGAGAAGGCTGCAGTGCAGCCGGCAGAGGAAAGCGTTTGTTGGGACACTACCAAGGACTCCATGTAACATAATTGCTGCAAATATCTAATACGCAATCCAAGCCATGCTCTGGGTAATTAACTTTCCCAGTGTTGAAATCAGGTTGATTTGTTGATTCTGCATATAAGATGTTGTCTATGGCTGCATAGGAAAAATGCTGTGTATGCCTCTGCATATGCACGTTCAAACCTTAATTTTAATTAAAATTATGTGCATTATATCTGTATCTCTTGTTCTTTATGGGAATTGACTTTGAGAAGGTATTTGCGTAATAGGAAAAGAAAAAAATGTGGTTAGCATTTAAAGTGAACTTAGTTGGGTTTCAGGATACTTCCGACAGGGAGCGCAACAGCTCTGATTTCAGCCAGGCCCCAGCCACCCCGGGACGGGGTTGAGCTTGCTGGCATGACCCTGTGACCACATTTGCCTTCCTTGTCTCACCTGAAACTCCCAGTGGGTTCCCCAAGTCTGTGTGACACCAGAGCCCTGAAACATTTTCTAATGTAATTATAAGGAGAATTTTTTTTGTTTTTTCTTGCTAGCCAGGAATGAGATCTGGCAACCTTGACCCCCACGTGTCTCCACACCCACTCAGTTCCTTTGTGTGTCCCTTTTGGTTTTCTCCTAGGAAAGTTTCTGTTAAAATGCAGGAGCTTCTTTCAGAAGGTCCCATGTATTCACACTGACACTGAGCCACTGCTTGCAAAAGTTTCATAAGCAATCCATAAGTGGTGTTTTTTTTCCCCACAATAACAATAGCAAAGTGTAAAAAAAAAATCTCAAGCTCCTGTTATCAGAGACAGAGTCTAAAACCCATTTCTCAGTCTGTTTTCTATTCCCCGCTCCAGAGTTGTCAGATGCTGTGACATGGCTCCATCATGCCACGACTAGCAGTCCCAACAAACAGAAAATTATTTCCAACTGGCAAACATGCTGTTTACTTTCCAGAAAAATTGCACTTTCCCATCTGACAGCTGATCAAGGGATCTCCTGCTGCTGTCAGCATGAAGAAGTGTTTAAACACAAGGATGGAAGTTTAAACATTTTCTCATTATCACAGAATAAAAAAAAATTAAAAAATAATAAAAAAATAAAGGCATTGAGACTCTCCGACCACCTGCTGTGCCAGTAATGAAGCGATGTCACATGACCAGCTGGTGAGGACTTTTATCTCTGCCCCAATATCATTACTGAAGTGACACCTGTCACATGACCTTCATCTGGGCTTTCATCTGGGCTCCCCAAATGCAGTTCTGGCTTGTGAGAGGGATTTTCCTGGCGCTTTTTTTCCCCCTTTAAAAAGCATTGCCCGCTTGCGCCATTACAGACAGGGGTTTGCAAGTATTAAAGCCCTCGGATTTTTTCTTGGGGAAATGTAATTTGACCAACAAACTTGCTCTGGGCTGAAGTAAAACAGAATCTTGGCCTGGGAAATAAGTTATTTCATTTACTTCAAGATGTTTTTAAAGCAAATATTTAAGTCTGCTGTTAAACTCTCTTTACATAAAAGAGGATGTTAAAGGATTTCTCCAAAATCTCAGATTTGTTTTTAATTTCTTATTAGATGGTGAGAAGAAACAGTTTGATGACCCTCAAGCACAATGATCTCCATTTACATGCACTTCATAAACTTTCACCTGCTTTACCAAGGCATCCTACCCCTGCCAAGAGAAAGTCTTTTCTGGAAAAAAGGAAAGGTCAGTCCTGCACTTCTGTGCCAATGTCTGGGATTTTTTGTGAGGTCTTCAACAGCAAGCACCTAGATTTGAGATGGGCCCACATACATGATAGCAGTACTGAGCACTTCTCACCAGAACCCATTCAGTTATTACCTCAAAACAGAACATCGAACATCCAGATGTGACAGGGGATGACCACCCACACGAACTAGGTGTGAGCAGGCTGGAGATAAGAGAGTATGAACTCCACGGCTTTTTCCTGCTCCTCCTTTCCCACTCCACACTCAGCCATGCATGAAGTCTGGTACTTCTCCGACCCCTTCATAATCTGATTCAGCTCACTAAATTAATGAAAAAATAACCCAGCAAAAGAGTTAATAGTTTTCCACCTGTTTAGTGAGTTAAATGAGCTCATCAAGGTCTTAGAACAGTGCCAGAGAGCAAAAGAGAGAAAGACTGTGAAGCTTGAAGCAGGGAAGGAAATAGGGAAGCAGGACCACTTTTTTGGGTGGCACTAACTTGGTACATGAATTCAGATGTGTTTCTTGTTACTTACTCTTCCCAATTCATTACAACACTATGTCCATTTTCCCTGAAAGCTGTTGCCCCTGTGCAGGCCAGGGGATGGAAAATCTACTGAGATCATTACTCCTGATGTAAATAGTACTCACGTTAGTTTGGGAGAGGAGTGGTTCTGGGGCAATTTCTCTCGCTGATCTGGCATATTCAAGGCATTGGGCCTCCAATATTGAGTTAGTGAACAGAAGAGTGCTGGGTTGCAGTACATCCTTTTGCCAGGGTCTTCCTGGCTTTCCACCCTTTCAGGTACAGAGCTACAAGGTATCATTTGGCCTTTTGGCAATTTAGCATAAGAGCTTTGGCCATTATGGGGTAGCAGTTATGTAAAAGAGCAAAGCCATTCTCTCTCCTGCTCCAGGGCAGAAGAAATTTACAACTGATGTTCTGGATAGACACCATGAGAAAGTGATTCAGCTCCCATCATCAGATCACTCACTGCCCATGCATAACAAATCCTTTCATTTAACATATCTTGAGCATTTAGTGGCTCCCAATTAGGAGCAGACATCCAGCCATAACCATCCCATGGCAGGCATTAGAGATCGTGCTTCTTCACTGCTCTTAGTCCATCCAGCCATCTCCAAGAGTGCAAAAGGAACGCAGAACCCCCCTATCCCAACTTGGGCATAATTTACAGCCGCTCTGATCATGCATATGACAATGCAGCGTAACTCAGAAGGGGAGAGCTATCTCCTACCTATGCAGCCAGACATCCACTTTAGAAAAGCTGCTTATTTGTATCAGTTCTTAGAAGCTTTTGCAATGCAACAGCCAGTGCCAGTGTGCTTAAGAACTATTGTTTTTCTTCTAAAAAGGTTCCAAATGCCTTTCTCTCCACAAATAAACCTGCACATGGGAAGCTGACACAGAGATACACGCCTAAGTAGAACTCTACAGGATACTCTAGTCTGATCCTGCTTATACTGCTGTGAGGTCACTGTAATATTATTCTAGAGTCATTGCAGAGTAAATGAAAGGCAGAAGGTCCTAATATTGAGACAAATTTCTGTTCAGCATTGCAAAGGGAGGTCAGGCATTCACACTCACTTTGAGAGTGGCTGATGTTTGGGAGATCTGGGTCCATGCAGTCGAGAGGTGGAAAGACTTTTGGGACATAGCTTGCCTTTTCATCAAGGCAGAGAACTTTAAGGACTGTCACGTAAGATAAGGAATACCTCTTGTCCTCTTAACTGAGCAGTGCCTGCAGATAGTCTGTGCGCTCTTTTACATAGCTAATCTATACGTTCCTGCAATTATGTCTATAGCAAGGACAAAGGGGAACATAAACAGTTGTGCTGCTTCCTGCCCAGATCTGCAGTGTTTTGTTAGCAAACAATGGACTGGCATGGGGCTGGAGATGTATCTCCCTTACACTAAAATGTCACCTTCCAGCTCTTTCTACGGCTGCCACCCATTTCTCTGGTGTTTCCCCATAGCTCCATGACTGGTTTTGTTCCAATGCCTCAATGCTCTGCATAATTCTTGCTCAGAGAAATTCTCCCAGTCATGCCAGTGACACTACTGAGATGAATAAGAAGTATTCAAGAAGGTTTGCATGCCTGCACCTTAATGATTTATCTTTGTCTTCCTTTTCTTCCCAGATGTCCTGTGAGGTTACACTGAGGCTTCTGGTTTCTGATGTCCCAGAGCTGAGAAAAAGTATCCCAGGTAACTGAAACCAAGCAGACTAGTACATGAACACAGTAAGTTACTTGCTTTCCCGATTCTTCCAGGAAGAATTCTACGAGAAATTTCACAGTAACTGTAGCTGGGAAAGAGCTTTCTGATTTCCCCATGTATCCTGATCAGCACTCACCTCAGATTAGCTTTCCTTCTCATAGTCTGTCAGCAGCCCTGAGATCAAGGAGATTAAAACACCCTGGTAACTCATTAATGAACCAGGACTCTCTGCAACAGCTGTACCAAAAATGGCCCGTGTTTGGCTGCATCTTAATTCTTTGCCATCTCCCCTCTGCTCATCAACACCTGCACACATTTGGGACCCAGTATAAGACTCCTGAATTCAGCTCTAAGCAACCAGTCTGCAATGCACATGTCTAATGCTCTGCTGGTGTGGAACCAGTATGCTGGTAATCCTGTTAGTAATGGCAGAAGCTCCCTCTAGGAAATTATAACAAATAGTCTTAAACAATTCCTTTTGTTGACAACTTTATCCAAGAAACCATCTTCCCTGGAGACTTCACTCAACTTTTGACTAATCCCCTCCTTCCCTCAGGAGCTCTTTTGTTGAAGGAGATTGTAGGCAAACCCCAGGAATGACAGGTCTCTGTAAGCCTTGGATCAGCCTCTACATTCTTTCAATTGTCAGTCCCCATCTGTCCTGTTTGTACATCAATCTTCTGGTCCAGGGATCTCTCTATTAAGTGACACATGGCTGAGTTTATTCTGCAAGTCCAGTGTCCAGACTGCTGTTACATCTTCGTTGCCAAGTCAATCTTTCTGACATTGCTTTCTGAAAAACAAAAGGCAGGACATCTGCACAATTTCATTCTCTTCTACTGAAAGGTGATTTTTAAAAATGCCACCCCCCCTGACCAATCTATGCCCTTGTTTTATACTCTCAAAGATTTTGCTTCATTTTGTCAATATCAAGAGTTATTTCAAAGGTCCTTGGTGTAATGGAGGGTAGAATCTGCCGCTGTTGCAAAGGAGTTCTGTTAGGATGAAAATCCATAGCCTAAGTCCTGAATCAAAAGGCAAAATAAATCCTAATTCCAAATATTCTGCAGGGCTAGTGACTTCGGTTACTTTGCTTGTTAACAGTTGGTTTAAAACAAGCTCTAATCTTCCTGCATATTCAACTACACTTAGCTAGTACAGTAGCGCATACGTATACGAGGCATTGCATTATTTATCTGCATTTTGAGAGGCAGCATGAGAACGGAAGCAGATTCCGATGATCCATACATTCCTCCTCAGCAGGTAGAGGGAAAGAGGTGGAATAGGGTAGAAAATGGATGGAGTGTTGGCATGCAGTGTGTATCACCTTGGGATAGACGCCTGGCACTATCTCTTCCCTTCCTGAAACCAGAAGGAGAACAAGGAGAAGACTGTGATGATGTTTTGTCCCTTGCTGTGTCACTCAGGGCCCATGGATTCATGACTGAGCCTGGTACGTTTAGTTTTTTGGTTTTGTCTATTTTTGTAACTTAACTCAGGTTGGCCAATGAAGGAAGGCTGGCCAGTTTCATTATGTTCCCAGGAAATTCCATTCTCTCATGTGCCAGTGTGAGGCTGTTGTGCTTTAGATGCCTATCTACCTATCTACCTCTGATTAGATTCGAAAAAGCATACAGAACCCCCTGCTTTCCATTGGTAGCCTATTAAAATGACAACAAAAATTACTATTTATTTCATTTATAACCTTGCTTGCAAGTCTGAATCCAGATGCCTTTTTTAAAAAGAGAATTAATAATATGAACACCTTCACTTATAGAATGTTTTCCTGTAATGAAGTGCAGAAGAAAACTTGAGTTGACATTTAAGCTTGTTCAGTATGTTTTGTAAGCAGCTTAAAAAAAGGGACACAATCACTTTGAGGCCAGGTTAATATAAAAAAAAAAATGTTTAAGAGTATCTCCTACTATTTTCATGGTTTCACTGTTTTAAATTATGTATTTGTGAAATACTCTCAAAATCAGTTAAAAGTGGCCAAATCCAAGTTCATTGAACACTGAAGCATGAGTGCCCTCCTCAAGTGAGTTGTCCCAGAAGCCACAGTGGAACTGACAACCAGCTTTTTTGGCAGGATTAGTTCCTCCCTGATCACAGAGAGGGAACAGCCGCCCTGTCTGCACTTAGCTGAGCAGGTGAGCAGGGAATGTATTCAGGCTGCCTCCAAAACCCAATCTGGCCACAGCGCTGGCAGCGTCAGGTCCTTCTCGAAAGGACTCGAGGCTGTCCTGTCTGCCTGCTGTCGTCTACGCGATGAGGACAGATGGGGTAGAGAGAGGCTGCGAGACCAGGCACTGAGCGCTGGGACCTGATCCTATAGCAGGTACATGCCATCTACATGCATTTGAAAGCACAGACGGGTAGCTGAGGTTTGCTCTGCTATCACAGCTAGGTTGCCTCTTAGCTTGGCAGACAATAAGACAGTCAAACTAATTTGGCCTCAAGATCAGTTTCCAGGTCTGCTCTGCAAGCACAGACCCAGCTGGTGACATCAACTGGACACATGCTGATAACAAATGCACAAAGTAAACAAAGAGACAGGATATAATAAAAGGGTATTTTCTGGTAATTTCTTTCAATAACAGTGATTTTAAGTAATCTTTTGGTCTTCTGTAACAAAAAGGAGATTAAAAACGTTGATGCTGAAGCATCATTTTGAGGTGTGTCTTATTAAAATACTGATTAATTAAAACCAAGGATGTTACGAGCTAAGGAGATTTTGCCTAGCTCTGCTCGGGTTCCATTGCATGTGAAACCAAAACAAGTAAGCTATAAAATGTGAACGCAATAGACAAGGACAAAGGTGAACAAAGCAATTTGGTCAGTTTAAGCAATGGGGAAATGAAGCAATATTTTGACTGGGGAGGCATCAGAGGAAAGGGCACTGGTCTGAGACTTGGGAATATGACAAAACAAACCCAAACCTCCCATGATACCACTGAGCATTGTGCATTGGGGGCCACTGGCTTGCTGATCTCTTCTCTCTGAATGTGAGATTTTCCACTTTGTCCTCAGCCTGGGATGTGGTCATCCAACCCTGGGTATCAGTTCTGTTTTCCCACCTTCAATAAACAAAGGAATTCATATGCTAAGGATGATGGCTGCAGCTTTGACAGTGGCAACTATGCGCTTAGCCAAGAATTAGCCAATCATCCCTCCTTTCTACCAAAACTTGCTTGAACCTCCTGAGAGATGGCCTTTTCAGTAAGAAGCAAAGAGGTCACAGATTTCAGGTTGCAGTCTCACTCCTGGAACTGTGAGCACCGATTGTCCTGTGGAAAAATCGGGTTAAAGAGAAAGCTGCAAAATGGTCCTTCTCCTTCACTGTGCTACTTTCCTAATGCTCTCCTGTGACATTAGCCACAATATAAACTAATTCAGGATCCTATTTCTCACAGGTCCGTTCCTTCTGAATTTTTTTGAAAATGATTTCTTTAATCTAGGCACCCTTCTCTAGAAATCTCATCTATGGTTTCTTTTCTTTTTTCTTTTTCTTGGAGCAACCAGCAAAATATTATTGGTAGAACAGTGGTGGGAATGCAACCCGCTAATCAAAAGGATTCAAATGGATCTACGCACTGCCAAGCTCTCTCCTTCCCACCCAGCAGAGGGGGGAAAAAAAGAAAAAGAAAAAAGAGATAGAGCGAAGGCAGGGAGCTTCTCTCCTTCAGCAATCTCACAAATGCAAAACCTTCCACTCCAGTGACTCCTCATTAACTTACAGAATCTGACCCTTCAATAAACAAAGGAATTCATATGCTAAGGATGATGGCTGCAGCTTTGACAGTGGCAACTATGCGCTTAGCCAAGAATTAGCCAATCATCCCTCCTTTCTACCAAAACTTGCTTGAACCTCCTGAGAGATGGCCTTTTCAGTAAGAAGCAAAGAGGTCACAGATTTCAGGTTGCAGTCTCACTCCTGGAACTGTGAGCACCGATTGTCCTGTGGAAAAATCGGGTTAAAGAGAAAGCTGCAAAATGGTCCTTCTCCTTCACTGTGCTACTTTCCTAATGCTCTCCTGTGACATTAGCCACAATATAAACTAATTCAGGATCCTATTTCTCACAGGTCCGTTCCTTCTGAATTTTTTTGAAAATGATTTCTTTAATCTAGGCACCCTTCTCTAGAAATCTCATCTATGGTTTCTTTTCTTTTTTCTTTTTCTTGGAGCAACCAGCAAAATATTATTGGTAGAACAGTGGTGGGAATGCAACCCGCTAATCAAAAGGATTCAAATGGATCTACGCACTGCCAAGCTCTCTCCTTCCCACCCAGCAGAGGGGGGAAAAAAAGAAAAAGAAAAAAGAGATAGAGCGAAGGCAGGGAGCTTCTCTCCTTCAGCAATCTCACAAATGCAAAACCTTCCACTCCAGTGACTCCTCATTAACTTACCAAATCTGACAGTCTAATTATTGTAGCTGCTTCACGCTTAGAATAAATAAATACTAAAGTGGGTGTTTAAAGAAATTGAGCAGTGAAATTCAGTCATCTAGACAGTCAATAGAGAGAGAGTTTATTTTAAATTTTTATATTCTTATGTATTTATATCATTCTAGGAAAGATAATGAGATAGTTGTCTTTCAGGCTAATTGAGTTCCTAGGCTCATGGTTGCTTGCTGTCACAATCTCAAACTTAGCTTTAACTTTTGTGCCTTAGAAATCTGATCACTACACCCCCATTTGCTCTTTTCTGCTGATAACTGGGTGAAGGCAGAAGTGCACCTGAGGATGGCAAACATGGGAGTTCCAGTCCGGATGTGTTTCACAGCAAACAAGACAACTAAATCTTCTCAGATTTGCATTTAAGAGTGTTAAAGGGAAAGTGGAAGTTAAAGAAACTTCAGATACAACTTGCAATTAGACAAAATACAGAAAAATGTCTGCTAACCTCTGATGCAATAGCGTCTGCCTCCATGAAGGGTATTAACAGCACTCCCCCCCAAGAGCAGTTCATCTCCCTGAACAATAAGACCTTTATAGAGATTCTCTGGCCTGAGTTCAATGGGAGTCAGAGCATTTGATCCATGTCTGTAGGACTTTGTTTCCACAAGTCATGTGGGCCAAACTTTGCGCCAGTTGTGCTTTTGCAAGAGCATGAGCTGGGGAGTGAGCAAAGGAAACCTTCCTTCTTTTCCCATCTTCCCCTTCGCCCTGTGCTCCTAAACAGGGCCCAGCACCTGCCAGCACGATGTCTGCTCCAAGCCGGCGCCCGGGGAAGAGCTTAAGCAGGGCAACAGCTCCAGAGGCCCGTGCCCTTGGCACGCATCTGCTGTGATGTTGCAATGGCTCTTTCCTAGCATGGTGGCTTAATGACATAATACAAAACTTCAGTGTCCTGTCAGTATTTATGCAAGCAGACCTTCCACCACTGTGGAGATCAGGCCAGGTGAAGTGAGGGGTGTTTTTCCCGAGTTAAGTGAAGATTTGCTTTATCACCTCACAGAAAAGACTGCTTCTGGTTCAGGAGTGACAGCTGATTTGCTGCTCAACACCAACTTTGGTTTATTCCCTTATTAAGACACATTATAAACCAGATTCATACACCTGGTGGGAACTTCACTTTCCAGGTGTCTGTATCTGATTTGCAGTGAAGGATATCCATGTGCTGTATACAGAGGTGGCAAAGCACAGAGGTAAAAAAAATGTAAGGGACTATATAAACCTTTTAGCTACGTAGGAGAACCTAGGGAAAGCAGCCAAGCCAAACAAGATGTCCATGAAAGCTAGCTCTTCTTTATATGCGCCCTGTGATAACATCTACCAGCACTGGCCAATCCCAACAGTAATGGGATTTTTGGTAGGCAATGGCTTGCAGCCTTAACCTCCTCATTGCCTACACTTGCTTTGCATTAGTTTAGCTGCAACAGGCATTAAAATGACAGTGCTCTGTCAACATCAAGCCTCCCTCCTCCTCCTTGTCTCTGAAAAGCTGCAAAGCGGGCTGTTTTAGGAGAAGCGGTACAGTGTCATCACCACCTGGCACACTGGTTTTGAATTGCTGGGGGGAGGTAACAACCAGAAACCAACCGTACCCAAAAAGGACCAAGTCCCTCCTAGTCAAAGCCACGATCACATCCACGCAACATACAGTCCTCCTCACGGAGCACAAATTGGACTTGATAACTAACTAACTGCTGTGCTGATGGTATGCCCAGGGTCAAATGTCTCCTGAACTGTGAGAAAGGTCTATACTGAGCCTGGACATCGGTCCGATGGGAACAGGATCTGAGGTGCCAGCTCAGGCCTCCCTGGCCCGTGTGCCTGGGTTGTTTGGCCAGAGCTCTTCTTGCAATATGTTTTTTTGGGAGCACACTGGTACTAACCCCAAATCCCACTGCTCACCCTCCCTGCTTGCGAGCCTGCTCTAAAGCATTCGAGGGCAAAAGAGAGAGAAAATAAACCAAGTCTATAACTAAGAATAATAAGCTGCAATTGTTACTGTGTCTGACCTGTCTGACAGCAGAGTGGGATACCTTCCTAGAAGACCCTTTACACTTCAGGACTGACAATGAGTTGAGAGCACAGCTCATGCTTTCTTGATTCAAGGATCTCATCTTTCTTCCAGGAGTGATTAATTGGACAGAAAACATTCTGCTTTAGCAGGTGGCAAAGGGTTAGACTGAAGTTTTATCAGAGCTGCTGTAGTGCAGGACTGCACTGCACAAAGATAATTGTCTCAGGATTGGCTTAGGCCAGAAAAAGGACAGCAAATGCTCCAGTTTTACGAAAGGTCATCACTGCCATCCCTTAGGCTACTAGCCACAGTAGAAGGAAACTAGAGAATCCCATGCTCCTCTCCTTCATTGCCATATCCAGCAGTGCTGGTGGCGTGTATAGAATTAAGGCCACCAAGACAATGAGTGGGGTTTGAACCTGGGCCTTAGCAGCCCCTTCTAGCGCTAGAGGCACAGGATCGAGCAGCTGTAGGAGAGGCCCATCTGTGGACCAGCCCCACTCAGGGACAGAGAGTCTTCCTCTCTTACAGCGTGGGCTGCTCGTTTTTTCTAGCACTTTGCATCCAGATGAGCATAAGCAACAGCAACCTGTTCTCCTCTGCAGGAGCTGACCGCCAGGAAGCAAAGAGCCCCTTGTTCCCTCTCCCCCTTCTCAGGGGGAGCAGCCAGCCTCTAGCCTTTAGCATTCCCCTCAGTAATGAGAAACACACTATTTGGAGGGGTACTTACCTTCGAAACACTGATTTCTCCAATCATTTTTTCCCAGTAATTGACCTTTGAAAAACATCCTCTGGCTTCCAGCTTGTCATAGCAACTTATAAAAAGGACAGTTATGGCTACAATTATTTCATAAAAATAGAAAATAATTTCTTACGGGAACCTTTTATTTGCTCAAATGTTGTTTCCTGCTTACTCTCTCACACACTTTGGGATCAACCCCCTCCTCCTTTCACCTTTCATCTCCAGTTCATTCTTTGCCTTTCTGCTTTAACTTTCTCCTTCAGAGGATGGGGACTAATAGCCAGCATCCTCCAGAACAAAGTGGGAACAGAATATATTTAAAATTTGCACTGTGTTATCATAGCAACCAGAATTTTAAAATTATACAGTTAAATTCCAAAATAGTGTGATGCCAAAATGACACAAGAGAACAAATGTCTTACACGATTATGGCAATAGGGATGGCTACATGGGAAATTATTCAGAATTGCCTAATTTTTACAGGCTTAATGAGTCACTTATGAATATGGTCTTGCATGATCATACTGTACTTGTTTCAGCCCTGTGCACTTTGATTCTGTTCCCAACACATTGGTTGCTATGATAACGCCATGCAGTTTCCTGTCCACAAGGTACTTCTTGCCGCAATATGGGGGATAACAAATATGGGATGGTGCATAAACCCAGGTGAAATGAATCTGTCCCCTCTCTGGCAGCGTGTCGGAGAGATTGACACATTATGCCAATCTGTTTTCTCATTCCTTCTATTTCTCCTCACTCTCTCCCTTTCTCTCACACTGTCTGTCTCTGTACCTGTTTTTTTCCACTCTCTCTCTCTCTCGGCACTGACACTTTCATCTTCTCCCTTGGGGATTGGAGATGTCACTGCGGGAAGTGCTTGTCCGCCTCTCCGGCAGCAGCAGAGCCCTGTGGCTTTGACAAACCTCATTTAATTGGGAGGAAGCCAGGAGGGTTTGAAAGAACTGAAACATCCACGAAACTCCTTTTATCAGGCATAATTTAAACTCTGCATGGAAAAAACCCTATATGTATAAAGAAAAGTCAACTTCCCTCCTGCTGTGTGTGCTCCCCTCCTCCCCCCCCTCGGCACAGGCAGGCTCCTGCGAGATTCCATCTTTTCATTTTTCTAAAAGTGTCAAAGTAGATTTGTGCTCTGTGGCTGGGTGAACAGAAAAGGAATGCAGATGTCTCTCACTCATGCACATACATACACACACAGAGCACCTTCTGAAGGGCGGCGGTTTGGGAGAGATGCTAGCTGGCTGCTCCTTCACTTGGGATGTGTCGCAGGAGCCAGAAATTAAGTTTTCAAATAGCTTGACAACACAGTCCAAGAAGGCTTCTTCTTAATTGCCCCTATCTTAAAAAAAACCACCAAACTAACTAGTGTAGTGGGTGCCCAGGAGGCAACAGGGAATGCGAGGGCTCTCTGGCCTGTTGCCCAATAGGAGGGAGCTTTTCCTAGTGAGGAACAGAACCTGTAGCTTGAGAGACCCTGTGTTTATTGTCAGCTCAGGGCAGGAGAGGCAGATCTGTGTGTATGCAGCTGTGTGCTTAAGAGAAGGGAGCAAGGGAAGAAGAAAATAAAGCAGGTAAAACTGAGGGAGAACTGGTGCGACAGGGTATGAGGAACAGCTGTTGTCTCTGAACATCAAAAGGGAGCAGGAGGAGCGGTCCAAGGGAATTGGGGCTAGCACATCATGCTGAGCAGCTGGGGATTCAGGACATCAGGAGGGACCAGCGTGTGAGTTACACTGAATACACAGTATGAGCCCACCCGAGGGAAAGCTCTGGGCCCCTGGGGTTACAGAATGGGGGAGAAACGACCTGTCAAAGGATATACACCTCCACTTTGTAAATGTACTGTGGTGGCAGCCCATCCAGGTCCCCTTCTAGTATTAACACTGTGGTCAAGTGGAAGAAAACAGAAAAAACAAGCTGTCAAATTTGCAATGGGATGTACACTTTGCAGCATACAGGAGTGGGGAGGGAGGGCAGGCGGAAAAGAGACGTCTGGGTGAATGGCAGAGACTTTCAAAGTACAGAAGAAACTCATAATAAATAGCATGTGAAGTAGCTCTTTCTTGGTGAGATTAAATTGAGAGTTAACTTACCAGCAGGAACCTGATAGAGCTAAGGAGGCAGAGGGCTGAAGAAGCCGTGAAGAAGTGCATCTTGCACAGAGATCTGGCCTTAAGGGAAGGCTGTAAGCATCCTGGAGACCAAATCCTCCACTGCTGGCACCCTGCTCAGCCTAGGAAAACAGGAGAAAAAATAGCATAGGAGATGAGCACAAGCCAGAAAGCTGGAACCAGAACTTGACCCAGCCCTTCTCAAAGCTTGCGGGAGAGATAGTGGAGGGACACAGGGGAGCTGGATAAACCCACTCCAGCTATATAGCTTTCCAGGACATTTGCTTTTCCATGTGAGTTTGATTATGTTGGAGTATATGCATCCAGGATTTCAACTCAAACTCATGTTTTCAGAGGAATTTTGAAAATAAATTGTTACTTTGTAAAAAGAACGTTGTAAGTAAAAGGGAAAATGCTGCTGAGGAGACTATATTTTACATGTTGTAACTGGAATGTCAGAGGTTGGTGTCACCAGTGTACAGTGACAATGCAAGTGCACAAAATAACCTGACTGGCCCGCTGAGCAGACCAGAGGTCAAAACTAAAAAACTAAAGAAAATACCATTTCCCCTTTTCCTACCCTAGTACCAGTAGTGCAGCTGGTTGTAAAATGTGTTGAGGATTCACGGAGATGAATCTGTTTCTCAGGATGAGTGCTTAAAATAGATGTAATACACACATGCTCCATGCCCAGCAAATACCAGTGCCAAGTGGCTGCTTTCTAGAGGAGCACACAGCTGGGGACAAGGAAGTGGAAGAGAGAAAACAAACCAACAAGGAAACAAATAAAAATAGTCATTTAGTTTTACAGCTTTTACTTTGTTTGTTTGTTCTGATCATGTTTCAGCATCAGGAGGCCCATCAGAGCACAGCCTGTTGTGCTTCCTCCCTTGGCCCCCACCGGTGCTTCCCCTCCAAGTGACATCAGGTGCCAGGATCCCCCTGCCCCTGCACTCCCCCTCCCTACACAGGACATTTGACATGCTGACATTTTTGTTCTGAGGAGATAAAATGTAAAAAAAAGAAGGGAAAAAACACATGGAGAGAGAGAGATCCTGAGAAACAGATTTATACCTCACTGTGGTAGGTAACTGCTGAATTCTTACCTCCAGCAAAATAGTTCAAGCCCCTGCTGCCTTGGGGAGCAGGGATGGGATAGGGAGCCAAAGCGCCCAGCCTGAGGCTGCTTGCTAGAGCTGTACCACAGGCTGCCCTGCCTTGGCAGGGTCTTACTGGAGACCCTCTGCCCCCTTGGTCCCTGGTGCTGCAGGCTCCCACGCTGGGCAGCAACATGGTTCGGTGCTTCCCACCATGGCTCAGGCTTCCTGGTGATGGCCGAGCTCTGCACAGAGCTCCCCTTTGATTTCTTAATTGGCCATGGAGAGTCATGGCTGAGCGGTCTGTATGAAGCAGCTCTTCCCTTCTTGAGAGCCGAGCATGCCAAGGCAAGCCGTTTGGCCATACTGGCATAAGGACTCTGTAACACAGAGTTGGAGCTGGCTCACATGCAGCCCAGAGCTCTGCTGCAGAGGTACTGGGCCAGCCCATCAGTATGGGGCTGTAATGGGGCCTGTCAAGGGATTATGGCCAAAAAGCAGAAGTGCAGTACAGCAGAGTTGCAAGGAATATAGTTATTTCTTTGTTTAGGCTGAGAGAGGATTTGTTCTGTTCCAGGACCTGTGTTATCAGGGTTTGGGACATGCTGAGCTTTGTGTGTTTCTGAAGATGTGCGTGACAATGGCTTGCATTTCAGCAACCTGTGCTTTGCTGAAAACTTCACCATGTTTGTTCAGCCATTCAGAACAGCGTCTGGGAAACCCAGCTCTGAAGGGCTGCACACTTCCCTCCGAGCAGGGCTGGATCCCAAGCAATGAGCTGAACAGATAATAAACAGCAGTGATGAAAAATGTGGTTACGTCCTCAAAGAACATTTGATTCTTGACGTGTGCAGGAACACAATTCTGAGGACAAATCCTGTCTAGTCTTTTCCTACATATCTATAAAGCCTGTTGTATGCCTCAAAATCAGTATTGGGGGGGATTCAATTTTAATGACTCTCTGAGCTAGGTTAGGGCACTTTGCCTGATTATAAATTTCTTTCACTGATACATATATACATTATGTATCTGTGTGCGTGCGTGTACATATATATGCTTGAAAAATACTCCCTTCTCTTAGTACACTGGGGAGTGATTGGGCGGTGTTGGTGTGCCTGGTCAAGCCGAGGTATGTAACCATGGCCCTAGTCTCATAGCTTTTGGCCACTGAAGAATGTGATTTTTCCCCTCCTAACTAATCACAAGATTATTTCATTGTCTCGTGAAAATGCTGTCCTAGCACGTCTTCCTTACCACTGTTGAGCAACGTTCCTACAGTCTGTTTCCAGAAGTGAAAATTGGGACAGTGCAAAGTCTGTCTTCAGTCTAGGCAAGAGGGCCTGGGAAAGTACGACCTTCTGAATTGATCTGTGCCCCGCAAAAAGCGGCTCATAATGTCACTGAATCACTGCTTATCTGAGAATAATCACTCCTCTTGTAGTAGTGATTCCTATGTAGTAGTGACTCCAGTCCACTATGTGCCTACCTCTACTGCGATCTCTCGAAATCTGTTGCTTAACTGATGTTAGATCTGCTTGTTACTACAGAGCCACCCTGCTCTTCCTGAGCTTGCCAAAAGAGCTCATTTCAAGTTAAATGATTGCATAAAGAAACAAATAAACCCAGAGGCGATTTTGACATTGCCGTTATAGGTAGCTTACCTGTCACAGATCACTTGGAGTCTCTGAGGTCTCCTGGAAGCAACCAGTTCTAGAAAGTGTAATATGCAATCACAGGATTAAATGAAAATCAAGCCAAAAACCATTCTTTGAGCCCTTAAAAAAATGTGTGCTCAGAATTTCAAAGGGCCCTATACAATCTGTCATCATAGTATTTTTAAATATACATTATTCCTATAGGACTTGAGTACCAGCACTGATGTTAATAAGGCGGTTCCAGTTCTGTAACCCTTTCCTTTCATACATCTGTGAATACAGGCCCTGGGCCTCCTTCTGTTACAGTGCGAGTCTTAGCTCTGACTTCAGTAAAAGCAGTATCAGTCCCTAAACCCTTCACATGAAGGAAGCGGAAAGAGGTTTGCAGGCCTGTTTCCCCAGCAATCGGCTTACCGAGGGGCTGCTGAGCTTCATGTGTTGCCCTGTGGGCACATGGGGCTTTTCTGCATGGATCTGGCAGAAAGACTGGGGACAGAGCAAAGGCACTTGGGTCCCACTCTCTTCTTGCCCACTGCTCTTGCTGTCAATCCCTCACTAAGTTTGTTGTTTATCAAGTTAACCATTTTCATGCAGGCTTTGTACTTACTGATTCAAAAATCTCTACCAGACTGGAACTTTGCAGAGTTTGCAGTTTTGGGAAGGCTGTGGTGTTGTTGCCATTTTTCAAGGACACATTTCTAAACATTGTGGAAAATGTAGCGGAATACATTCCTCAGATGTTTTCTTACAAAGCATGAATTTTCTCAGGCTTAGCTATGAATGAATGGCTTAAGCCTGGAAGATTTCACCTTAGAGCTGATCAACACAGACATTTTCTTGCATCAGAAAGGCTGTAATTTCTACCCAGATATATTTTCCCGAGCACCATTTCTGACAGCAGAGGTGAACAGTGCTCTAGCCATGGAAAGGAGAGCTGGAAGGGTGCTGTAGACCTCTCTTCCAGCCCAGCCCGGACAAGCATTCCCCGCGGCAGCGAGACCACCAGGAGGCAAGCACCACTGGTCTGTTGCCAGTAGACTCTGAGCTCGGCTGGGGCTTATGCTGTACCATCCAAGAGCATCTGCCCTCCCCTCCTGCCCAGAAGCACCAGCCACATCATTCAGGGACAGAAGCTGCCAGCTGTGAGCAAAGCGGGAGTCCCCTCTGCCTTCGCCTGCGTGGCCATTTCCAGAGTGCCAGGCCCAGGGGCTAAGTCACTCAGTGTCTGACTTGATGCACAGACAATTTGAAAAAGTGCAAATGACTGAACTTCCAGCACTTAACCTTTCCGACAGCAATCTTTCACCATTAAGCCAGGCAAGCAGGTTGTTAAACCTGTCTATCACAGGGTAAGTAACAGTTCACAATTGAAGTGTTCTCCTACACCCAAATACTAAGGTAATTGCTAAAGCAGTAAATGGCAATATAACCTGGGGCAGGATTCATGACTCTCTAGGTGCCAGATCACTGGAATTATTGCCAATATATAGAAGTTATATATTAGTATCTTGAATAGCCCCTTCCCAAATCAGTCACCGAGATTAACTCTGGCAGAACATTCCTCTTGGATCACTAATAACATTTTCTCTGGATCCTCTTTCCTTCATTTTTCCCCCTCGACTGTAATAAAAGTGTAGAAATAAATTGTCCATATTGAGTAGAGATGTAAAGTCTCCAGGCAGAATAGCAGAAAAACAATTTTAAAAATGGTTTGGAAAGGCATAAGATTTTTTTGTATGAGGTAGAAATTTTTACCTCTTTGCAGGGCTGGCCAAAAACTTTGAGATGTTGTAACTTTCTGCCAGAAAATTTTGATTTGTGAGATGGAAACATTCCATGACAATATATCCATTTCCTTTAATATTTAATAAAAATGTCAAGATGACTTAAATATTGTACTTTAACTCTACTGAAATCTTTTAACATTAATATTCTTTAATGAGTTTAACATGAAAGTTAAAAAATGCACGTTCAGTTGATAACAGCAGGGCAAAATGCTTCAATGATATCTAAGTGAAATGTCACTTTGTTTTTGTGGAGTGCATTTTCAGGATTAACATTCCAAAGAGGAAATAGGATTTTCTTTACATTACAGACAGAAGTATCAGCTTGCTTACTGGGAACTGGGAGGAATACCCGAATTACAGTCTTCGCTGTCTTAAGCAAGCCTCTTGACTTAAATTTATCATTTATATAACATGGAGATTAATAATTATCTACAAGGGGTAGTGTAAGAGCCAGTGAGCCAACTACTGCCATCCCTGTCCAAACACATCTCTCAGTGGAGAATTCTGCTTGAGTGAGGACTGCCAAACTTGCCACTTCGAGTATACAGAGCTTTGATTATAAATGGAAGATATGGGTAAGAAAACAGTGTGTCTCTGCCCAAGGATTTAATGCAGTTAACTAATCCACTTTAAATCAGTTCAGATTAATCTCCTGACTGACCCCATATAGACAAACCCTTAGACAATGCCGAGGCCCCATTGTGTCGAGCAGGGTAAGAACAGAGCAGTAAATATTTTACTACTGTAAGATTAAGACCAATCTAAAATTGTAAAACAACGTAAACAGCAACTCCTTGAAGGTAAAAGATAAAGAATATTTGGATATCATTCCAAAAAGTGGATAAACTACTGATTTAATCATCTTACAATGACGATACAGACATAAAATGATGGGATTGTGTAGGGCTGATTGGCTTTTTTAACAATACAAGTAGATCTGAAAGGTAGCGCTTGGGTTTGTTATTTTCTATCTGTATGCAAGGCAGTGTGTGCTAATAAGGAAATACCTTCCTATATGAAAACCCAGGTGGAAATGGCTAATGAACTGATAATGAGGCAAGCAAGCCAGAGGACAAAAGTTAAACTTTCCTAATTGATGAAGAGAAAGAAAGAGGATGCCAAGTGCTGCTGGATGAAGGCGCTGGGGTTGCAGGCTCACAGAGAAAATTTCTCTCATTAGTGAAATCTCTGTGGCTGCAGGACAGAAGCAGAGCTCTGTCTGTGTGGCAGGCTGGAAACTGCAGTGTGTGCCCAGTGCCAGACAGATAGGAAGTTTCCCTACAGCCTGGCCAGCATATATTGCGCATTAGTTACGGTGCTGCTCTTCCCTTTGGGATCAAAGCCACACGCGGTTTATTATGACAATAAAAATTTCATCGTTTAAGAATTCAGTTTCCAACCATCCCATTTGTTAAATGAAGCATCAGCATAAAAAGTGAGATTAAAAAAAGAAGGGAAAAAAATAAGCACTCGGAGCGCAGACTTCATCTGCATTCTCAAAAATGTCATTTTAAGTTTGCGTTTCAGAGCCTGCTGCTTGTTGCCTCCATCTGCTGGTGACATTTTGGAAACGCAACAGATACTAAAAACCTGTGCTCGGGATCAGAAGTTGACTCTGGAAAGCTTCTAAATCTCATTCAGCGTAGCAAAGCCTGCAGATATGTGAAAAACTAGGCTTAATTTAAAAGCCATTGCTGCAACTGAAAAAGCCCAGTGTAAAACCTGTGTCTGCTAAGTGAGATGATACTACCTGCCATAGGAAATTTCATTAGTCAACCTGTGTGATAAATCAAGGAGTAAAGCTCACTCATAGCGAGTTTATCATGTTTTAAACAAATAAGCACTGTTCCCCACTCTTTGGAATCCAAATGTCAGAAAAAGGAAACAAAACCCAACTCGGTACATTGGGCGCTCCAGTATTCCCAGTTTGGCAAAAGCACTAGCTTAATGTCACGGGCTGTGATTCCTAATCCTTTCCTGCCCTTGACCCCTGCTGTCTAGATTCAAACTTGTAACCATTAATGGGGCTGGATCAAAACACTGGCCTTCTGGTGTCACCAATGGTGTTTAGAGGGGATTTAAACTCCCTGCTTTTCAGTGCAGTGAAATGAACACAGCAGTAGATTAATGCAAGGATTTGAGCTCACACAGCATGAGAGCTTTCAAAAATAGTGTTAACAGAGCTACAACTGCCTCTTTCAGAGGAAGCAAAATGAGGGGAACAGAACAAATGAACAAACACAGGGCAAAGCCTTGTCGCTATGGGCAGGGCTCCTAAGCCCGGGGATCCAGGGAGAGGGCCAGCGAGTGCGCTGAGACGTGGGGCAGGAGCTCCCCCACCCCTTCATGTTCTGCAAGAACTGGTTCTCAAGCCAGGGCTGAGGTAAAACCATGCTTTCCGGCCCCATGGCTGCTGTAGGGCTGGCCATGGAAGAGTTGCTCACCCATCCTTCCTGTTCACCTGGGGTCAGGCACAGGTTTGAGATTTTGGCAAACTGTAGGCAATGGGCATGAGGCCCATTTCTGAACTTCTTTGTGCAAGAAGGCACAGGGGCATAGGGTGGTCAAATACTCCTTTGCACATTTCATCCCCTGCCAGTTGCCCATAGAGGGGGCAGGGGAGCTGCTCTTCCTCTAGCTGCCCTGTGTGTGCCTGGCTCACAGACCCTACAGCCCATGCTGTATCTCCTCTTCAGACTCCGCAGCAGGATGTGCTCGAGCCCACAATAGCGACAGGAAAACATCTAAAGGTTTCCAGCTTTCATTTCAAAGATTCCTGCTAACCCACCTGGCCCAGGAACCCTTCCAGTAACGTCAGTCGGGCTGAGCCTACACTGCTGAATCCAGTGGGATTTTTGCCATCAGCTTCAATGAGAATAGGATCACACCTCAGTGCTTTGTTTTGCCCGTGTTCGTTCCTTGCCTCGGGCAGAAACCTGTTTGTTTGTTTGCTGCCTGCGCTCACTGCGAACATCAATAGGACTAGCTAAAAGCATTCAAGCCATCAGATTTGGGGAAGTGCTCCAAAGTTTGTTTGCTTATCTGAACCATCCCAGGCACTCAGATTCGCACAACTGGGCTTCTCAAGAGAGAAGGTTTTCTCAGGCAGACTCCACAGCTTCCACTCTGGCTGAGCGTGTCCTGGGGGGGGGAACAGCACTTGTGCTTCAGGGAAGAGAGAAGTGCACAGGAGCATGTGAACGGCAAATAGCATTAAACAAAGAGACTAATTTGCCTTCTTACCAGCAGCCCCATCAAAGACTGACTTGATTTAGTTCATGACTAGGGCAAATAGTCCAACCTTGTATGACTAATCTTCTTCTATCCAGGCTGGTTTGTATAATCCAGGTGTGAGCCAAGTGCTTGGTTCCAGTATGTGGCTGGAGCAGCTCGGAGTTCCTTAGGCAGGCTCTGAGGAGGGGAAAGGGATGCTGCCTCTCCAGCTGGCACAGCTATTGCCCCAAACAGTGGCTCAGCACCCCTCTCCCATGTGTTTGCTAGCATAGTGGGATGCTCCCACAGGAAGATGTCCTCTAACTCCTGCATTTCTGTCTGCTCTAGCCACAAAAGGCACCAGCATCACAGGATCACGGCACAGCACAGGTCAATTCTGCCCCACTGGAGTCCATTAGGGAAATGTTCTATCAAGCCTGAAAGCAAATCAGACTTGAAAACTGCTTATGATGACTAGACTTGTCTTTACTGGAGCTATTTCCATGCTGCCTAGGTGCCTGTCCTCTCCCTCCCAGCCCTGCCACTGGCACCCTCCACAGCCGCAGAGGACAGCACTGCTACTCAGACAAAATAGAGCTAAGTAGGAGTCACCGCTCAGGGCAGTTCTGGGCACTCACACATTCTCTGTTTTCTGTACTAGTTTCTTTGCTAGTGTAGCCTTAATGCTTGCACTTTTAGGTTGTCCCTCTGTATAGCATTGGGATACCTAACCATCATCACTGAGAGTTTTTGGCCTCGTATGAGCAGATGACTGGCATAAAAAAAAATTCTTTGTGATCAGTTTGTCCCACACACGAGCATTTCTTTCCTCCCAGACTACCCTTCCCAACTTGTAGACTACCCAGCCAAGCCTTCAGCGACTTACAGAAGAATGCGCTTCCTCCAGCTGTCTGCTCTGTGCTTGCTCCCTATCCAAATTAAACTTGCTGTGGACAGCGACACATTCCCATTTCACGCTGGTTTGATTAATGTGTCTCAGCTAATTGTGTGAAGGATTCCAGTCCTTTTGACTGTGAGACCAGGTTATTGTTCAGCCAATCGCGGCTACCATGTGAAAATGGGGGCTGTTTAGTGTTCATGCACCAGAATCAAAGGAGGGGCATCTTGGACTGGGTCACAGAGCAACACCCACTTCTTTGAAAAGATGTTACTATGCTCTACTAAACCTGTAAACCTCTTGCTCAAAGCACGTCTTCTCCCTCCTCCTCTCCCCCCTGCTCTTTTTTCCCCTTCCAGATAGACAGGCTCCCACCACCACCCTCTTAGGTGTAAGTGAGAGAGAATGGCTAGATTGTAGATGGGTGGATTTCACATTCTAGGGTTTTTAATATTTCACTTTTATATTTCTCTTAGAGAATGATCCTGCTGAGAGGCTGAGAATCAGTGCTCATCATTTCCTCCTCACTGACACTTGAATATATTTTCCCAAGAGAAAACATTAAACAAAAAGAGAGAAAGAGAGAAAGGGGGAGAGAGAGAGGGAGAGTGACTGAGCTAGCTTTTCAAAGCATACTTCTCAACCTGCCCACATCAAAATAAGAGACAACTGGCCCTTTGAAGTCCCGGACACAGACTTCTCTACCAGCCCATGTGGAAATAAAAGAAGCCAGCTTTATAAATCACACAGATTTCTCACCTTGCCCACATCAAAATCAGGGACAGTGACCTTTAAAACTGAGGTTTAAAGGCCCCCAAACCAATCTCCATAAAAATAAGGAGAGTTCAGATAAACTGTGTCTCCAGGTATCTGTCAGCTTTTCCAGTCTAAATCAGGAGACATCTGTCCTTTGCACTGAGGAGTGGAGACTAACTACATTGTCAGCACTTGCAGCAATGAAATCTTCCATCAGCTTAACATATACCCAGCGCTCGGTGAGGCAACTTTGCCACGCATGTACCTTTGCTTGTATCCTAGGCCAATCCCAGTGTTGTTGTAGGAGCTACACCACCACTATCGTTAAGTAGCTCAAGAGATTTAGTAACACTGAAGCACAGGATTTTTCATAATGAGAATTACTGCCCCAAAAATTAAGTGGCTAGTGGCTCAGAGAAAAAGCTGGCATTCTTGTGGGTTAAATCCTACCCAGGTTATAGCTGGGGAGCTTGGAAAGTCCTGGCCACGTGTCCTCAGTTGGGACCCCCAATACCTGTGCAAAAGAAGAAAGAAAGTGAGAAGAGCAGTAACCTCTGTCTGCCAGTACCCTGCCTAGGTGTGGAGCTGGAGGAATCGGTCTCAATGGAGAGAGACTGCGGCCTTTACTGTAAACCAGCACAGATTCACACTGCCCTGGCTGGTGCTGGATCTACCACTGCACATAAAGGACACCGACATTTTAGCACTTGATTTTATAGCAGAAAGGGTCCTGCTGAGATTGAATGTTGTTGCTGCTTACGAAGGCATATGCAGCTTCACTGCCAGGTGCCACTCCTGCATGTGTTTGCCAGCCCAGGGGTCACATTGTTCAGCCCCTTTCGCCGCTGAAGATGTCCTCCTGCACCAGAGCTGCACTGGGGACTTACTCTGCCCACTTGCCCTGGCAGCAGCCGATACGCTCAGCGGCAGCACAGGCTGTGAGCTGTGATAGGAACCCCTGCCGTTCTGAGGTGAAAAAGAAAAGCTGGCAGACAGGTCTACTGGCAGGTGCTAGAAAGCAGTCCAGTGTCTCATCCTGAATGGTCCAGAGCTTCAGCAGTGTATTTGACCTTTATTAAGAATTGTGGACTTCAGAAGTAGGTCCTCACTGAGCAAAGTCTGGGCCAGTAAAGCCTCCTCCAACCTCATTTTAGTTGCTGAAATGCGTGAGATCAAGCATATCTGGATTTCTGTGCCGGTTGCAGTTGCAGATATTTAGTGTTATTATTACTACTTACCACATGCAAAGTGCTTTCTGCCTATTGATATGGATGAGTTGTGCTAAAGAGGTAAAGCCACATATTTAAGAAGAGTTCACAGCATGTGATATGGTATTATAAATCAGTACTGCTAACTCCAAGCATTCAAAGCTTATCATCCAGACAACCCCCAAAATTATCAGATTTCCTTAGAAAACGGTGAAATTTTAACATGAAAAATGTCAGGGTTTTTTATTCACTTTCTCTTCTCCAACATTAGATTCGTCTCACATTAGTTACACTTTGCATATGATAGACAATTCCTTTTCCTTAAAATGAAAGCTGAGATCTGTGATATGGGGAACTTGGCCTCACAGAAACTTGTGATAAGATTACAAGAAAACAGGCATCAGTAAAAAAATACATTAAAGAAGGAAGAAATATAAAGCCTGGCTGTTGTAGTTGTTATGCATCTGGTAGCTAATTGCTTTTCTCACTCACAGTTGGGAAACAACTGTGAGGACAATTACAGCTACCTGGAGAAGACAGCCACAAGCAGGGACTGCATCTCATGGCTGGCACATATTAGCACGATGGTCTGTGGGGGAAAGCGAGCTAGGGTGGCTTGCTGTGGCCCATGTTTCCAAACTGCTTATGGATTCAGCCCACCACAGCAAAGACCAAGGGGTAGGACCTGTAAAATCAGTCTTGGAAGCTGCCCCAAATCAGTCTTGGAAGCTTGAAAGCTCCCCAAAGAGAAGGTGTCTTGCAGCGTTCAGCCATGTGAGGATGCTGGAAGGTGGCTCGCACTGAGGGTAGTCTGACAGCTCTGGATGAGGATGCATTCTTGACTGGTGTATCATGTAAGTAGGGCAGGTCTGCCCAAAGCAACTCTGTGTGCACAGGAAAGAGAGAGGTGGAATCTGAACCTGAATCCAAAATTTGCTCTCTTTTGCTACCCTCTTAGCTTTCCAGGAAGCCACAGCAAAACCTCTAAAATATTCTGCATTGAAAATCCAGGTGTGTGTTCTGAGGTGCCATCCCTGCATTCGTCTAGGCCCTCATTCTTCAAGGTTTCTTGTGAGCCATTGGGCATCAGTCCTAAAGGCATCAGAGGGAGCTGGGGAAGTTCAATACATAGTAACATCATACTCTCCAGGGTCAGCTAAGCACTCTGCCTGTCTTTGGTGAAGAATTTAAGAAAATAGTTTTTTGTGCATGCTTGTACTTTGCTACATAAGGTTTTCAGCAAATGCTTAAATTTTGCTGAGTTGAGGTGTGAAAGCATTCAGAGCACCAATCACTGAATGCCATATGAATATGGATTTATATTTATCTTTTCTGAGTCTTTTCCTTACAAAAGATGCTATTCCATCCCATGAATTTGGATCTATTTTTGAATTTCCAAGATAATGGGGCAAGTGATTTTTTTTTTTCTTTTCTTTTTTTCCCCCTGGACTTTTAATGAGATTCCTTGCCAAACCAGACAATGAGTTATATTTATTTAATTGAAATTAATTATACTCTGGGGATTGTTTTATCTGTTGTGTATCCATCCTAAATCTAGCTGTTAACTCTCTGGTCCATGCCATCAGGCAAAGCAAAACAGCTTCCCTATACTTGCTACTCTGCCATGCTTCCCCAAGCAGGCACTTTTTAGTATAGTGAAAGGTCTTGGTGCAGCTCAGTTCAGTCCACTTTGGAAGAGGCATAATTTCAGACAGAAACATATTTACAATGCCCGTATTTCAGCAAGCGCTTTAAGTTGGTATAAATCATTGTCCTCTCTCTCTGCCCTCTAACTGCTTGCTTCTCCTGTGATGGACCAGATGGAGGAATCAACCTAGCTGATTTTGCTTAGTTTTGTTGGGAAGTTATATTTTATGGTTTTTGTAGAGAAGCCTTGTAGTCATTCATTTGGCTCAGCCACAGAAGCACGCTGGTGGCATGCTGCAGCCTAATCCAGCCCACATGAAGTCCTTCTCAGCACAATGTTAATCAATAAGATGGAGTTTTTGAATGCAAAACCTATGCCTGATCTCTTGAAATTTGAACGATGGATCTTAAGTTTGTCAGGTTAGCTTACTCTCCATGCCATGAGGAACTGGA
The DNA here is from genome assembly GCF_000699145.1 of Aptenodytes forsteri. Lineage (NCBI taxonomy): Eukaryota > Metazoa > Chordata > Aves > Sphenisciformes > Spheniscidae > Aptenodytes > Aptenodytes forsteri. The sequence continues at coordinate 1,374,588 of NW_008795918.1, forward strand.
GACACTGCAGTTCGCGTTTACTCAGGCCATACTTCCATAACCAGCACTGCCAGCCTAAGTAGCTCCTTCCTCTTTGCCCCCTTCCCATTTGGTCCTGCTCCTGTGTCATCCCTTCATTAGTACTACTGGTCATTAGTGCTACTGTTTGTGCAGCCAGATGATGAACTGCGTAAATAAACTGTTCTCGTTTAGAGTAACCCAGGGAGAAAACCAAGTAACAGGTTCCCCAGTTCATGTAGCCCCACATACAAGTGAGGGGTGACACAGGAGCAGGAATGAGCAGCCAGGGATAGAGATGGGGGATGGAGACTGCTTAAGGTGGCACTTGCATCTGGAAGAAATGTTGGTGAAATGACAGTCAGTCCCGATGATTCAACCGGACAAACACATTTCACAGAATGGGGATTTTCCAGCTATATATCTATACGGTGTTTGAACCAACAGTCCTACGTGGAGATAAGCATGCTGGGTGATATAGACTCATGCCCACAAATGCAGACAGTCTCTAAACCAGTGCAGGGTGCCTCTATTATTAGTACATGAAAGGAACTGACTATTAGAAAACAGTAGGAATCCCCGTGCTGAATCTTGCACTCGGCAAAATATCTCAAGTTAGGCATCGAAAGCCTCTAAGGAGCTTTGAAATCTTGGCCTAACACAGAGCCTCATTCCAGGCTGTATAATAACATAAAACCTTCTGTGAAAGGCACTAATTATTTCATGGCTCTTAAAGCTTCCTCATGATTTTTAAATAAGGGGTTTTTGCCTTCTATAGCACAAATCCTATTAATCACGGTATGAGTTATAATACCAGAGAAATGATGATAGGGCTATAACCCTCCAACTGCAAAACCACAGGAAATGTATCCAGAGATTTCAGAGCCATAAGTGGAAGGATACCCTTCATTCACACTCTGGGAAACTGGACCCTGCCCTGGCTTTGAACCCTGTTAGTTGGCCAAGTACGGATTATTTTTTTTCTCAATAATTCTTTTTTTTTTTCACTCTCTATGAAAGAGATATTCAGCATTTATTTAAATAGACTGAACTCAAGTCTAAGAACTGAACCCACTTCTCTGTCTTTTTATCACATTCTGGCTAAAAGCAGAAAGGATAACCCCACCAGGCAGGAGCGTTTCTGGATGAAGGGATTACGAAGGAAAAATCTGACTTACACAGGCTTGAGACCATGAAGTCCTTTCTCACCACTTTCCAAATTTCAGTTTTCTGTACTTTCTCCTTTGAATACCCACATTTGGGAAACACTCTACGCAGAAGAGTAAATCCCTGGGAGGAAATGTGAAAGGGCAGACACCTACAGAAAAACCCAACAGGAATCTGTAGGTTGACCTTCCTGAAGAGTCAGTAACAGGGTCAGCAAGAAGCAGTCAGGAACATACAGAATCCACTAGTGCTGTTAACTGCCTCAATTCTACCAAGCCGCACCAAGGATGTGGCTCTGTGTTTCAGTTTCCCCAGCAGAAAAAACACCTTAAGAGGCTCCTGAGTAAGTCTGCTATCACTTACTGCTGTCTTATAAAGTAATTTCACACTTTCCATTATGCCAAAGCAGTCTCTAGGGCTGCACCATAAACTGGATGATACAAAATGTTCCAAGTTAAAATGAAGAAGGATCTCTGAAAAATCTCAGGGTCTCGCCATTTTCAAGGTAGTTTAAGAGCAGTATTAGAGCTCCTTTGTGAGAATATGGTGTGCTGTATCCTACAGTAAGTAAAGGATTTAACAAGAAGGAATAGAATTTGCAGTACCTGCACACCTTTTATGCCTTCTTCAATTTGATGTCACTTTAATTGGCTTTAAATTTTTGATGAGATGACAAACATCAAAGGAAAGTCATTTGATTTACTCCTGTGTCTGTAAGAAAGTTGCCAAATATAAAATGGGTTACAAAGTCTGCTATGAACTTGGCAGACTGGACCAAATTATTTCTGCTATTCACAGGACCTATGCTTAGGACTTCAAAATTAAGTAGAGGGCTGGAGCAACAGATTCTTTTTCTCTCCCATTTCAGGGTATATTTTACTCGCCATCCAGATCTTTGCCAGCTGTTCACGAGTACTAGAAGTTCCTGCAAATATTGGCTGCCCCGGGATCATTTCAACAAATATACAGCCGGCACTCCTGCAAGAAACCCAAGGTATTAACTCATTCATGTACATAACATATATAATATGATTGTTGGGATGGGCAGGGGAGAAAGGAAGAGAGATAATTGTTGGAATGGAAATTTAGAAATCCTGATTTGTAAATGCAGAAATCCCAATATAAGCCGTAAACCCTATATGTTTTGCAGCTCAAGTCTGAAAAGTACCAGTCTGATGTGTAGGTATTGTATACCCACCTCATGTCATCTAGTGAGAGAAAGAGTGAGAGAGTGTGTGTGTGTGTGTGTGAAGCAAGGCAGGGCATGGGGTGTCTGCATGTATGTAAATAAATACAGGTTTCAGTGAAGGCTGATATACCTCTACTGTATGGTGTTAGGTAGGATGTAGCATTATAAAAATCCCTACCGATTGTGGGAAGTCAGGAAGGTTTCCTTTGGGAAGGGCCATCTTGTACATCCCTGGTCTTGCAGCACTGTTCTAAGCACTTGCATCTGGCCCTTATTGCAAGTTGTATGTAGTATCATTAACCTCATTCAAGTCCTACAGATTGAAACACTTGAATTAAAAAGCTGACAAGTCAAATAAATAGGATGGGAGCAGATTAGAGATTCATCATATTCGCATCCCTCCAGGATTTTAGAAAAAAATAAAGCAGTCAAATTTCTATGCAAGTCTGCTCCCATCTCCTTTTTCTCATCAGCACCATCCACTAAAAAAGCCCTCATCCTTCACCAGCAAGACAAGACAGGTGATATCCTTGGAAAAGAAACCCACTAAGCACCATCTTTTTTTCCAGCATCAGACAATTTGTTTCAGGTCTCTCTCAATTTACCGTTACAAACCCATCTAAAAAAGATGGTCGTGGCAGAAGCCTGTGGAATACTAGCTTGTTTTCCATGAGAAAAAGGTGCAAAATTGGAGTTAGAACAGTAGGAAAGATAAACAGGGAACTACTACACAGTAGTTGAAGGATACATTAGACGCAGAAAGAACACAGAGACACTAACCACTTGAGCGATTTTTTCTTCAGAAGCAATTAGCTCTTCACTGGAAAACTGAAGGTACGATTTCAGAGTGTAAAGAACTCAGTGACAACACCAAGTTAAAGTATTTTTATTTTTATGCCATCCCCTGCTCTGCACTTGTGCCAAAGCAAACCAGCCAGCTTAAAAAAACACACCAAACCCTGCAAAAAATGCTTAATTTTACTAAGGTGGATTAGTCCTGCTGGCAACAATGATGAGATAGTTGTCGTCAGGGTAGACTTACCTATTTGCAAGTATTTCCATCTCTTATTGTATGGTGCAAAACTCTGCTCATTTACTTTTTATTCTTTTTCCTCCAAACTTTTTCTAGGTTTCCTGTCTTTTCACTAAGCCCCATCCCAACTTTTCAGGTTTCAGCCTCAATCTTCTTTGGTTATAGCAAATTTGAGTCCTTTAAGCTCAAATGTTGAAAATCTAGCTTTGTCTAACAGACTCTGAAAGTATTATTTTCACTTGCTGAGCAACAACTAGTAATCTGTTCTGGTCATCTGTACTGCTATGTTACCCCTTGCACCTTGTTTTTGCAATACTGTAGATGCTTTTCCCACCTGGCTGTGGTCAGCTGAAAGCCTGACATGCAACTCATCTGCGGTATTCATTTTGGTCATCCTTGAGCATCAGGTGATGCCAAGCCTTTCTGCAGATCCATATCTAATGCTGTTTTCACAAACATCTCTGCAGCACTTTCCCTTAGCTTCCTGTACCCTAACCTTGGGTCATGTGAGCTTAGTTCCTTACCTGTCTAATATGCTCTTACAGGGTCCAGGCACAATGAAACTTAACCCACAGCTTTTGCGACATAGATTTTTTGTGTTTCATAGCACTACCACATCACTAGATATTATTTTGGAGCCCACAGATTGATTCTACTGAGACCAGTGTCATACCAACCCTGTTTTCACAGCTGATGTACGTGGCCAAATGGCTCACCCTATTTTGCAACCACAGGGGCTGCTGTAATCCACTGATTCCATTGCACAAGTTCAACTGTATATGGTCAAAGCAATTTAGGTACTCTTGATTTGTAGGGAGAAGAGAATCAGCTCTATGTGTTTTTGGAGCAAATGATCCTGACATTCACCCACAGTTTGGGATCTGATACCCTAGCTAGAAATGGCCATTAGACTGGCAACAGCAGAAACTTCGTATGGACTCACTGCAGCCCCCAAATGAGACAGATAGAACTAGACCTTCTACAGAGATTCTTTCTAATCAACAGTGTTGGCTCTGCTGTTTCCTAAATTGAATTTAAAACACTGAGGATTTGGGGACTGGAGGTACACAGCAGTTACTAAGGAAAAGGGGCTAGTAACAGTGAAAGTGCCCTATAAATGTGGTCCTTGTGACCTAACTGCTCTGCTGCAAAGGTCTAAGGCAACAGAGTTCACGGCAGACAGAAAACCAGATCTGCTACGGTTTCTGTTATTGCTGAGAAGGCTTGAAATCCAGACAGAGCAATAAATGCAAGTAAGAACTAGAAAGCTGTTTTTTTCCCTAGATTCAGCTAGCATTTGCTAAGAATTACTCATGAGCAAAGAGCTCAAAACTTCAAATCTAATGAAATAGTCTTTTCACTAATGGGCAAGCTGTCAGTTTGAGGAGAGGAACAGCTCGTAGGTTGTTACAAATGCACTTTCTGGTAGAGCTCTCTCTTGTATTCCTGGTTTATTCCCATTATCTCTGGAAGCCTTTAAACCTCAGTGTCTCTAATAAAGGCAAAACTATCAGAGTAACCACAACCGCTGGAAAGGAAGGGCTTTTCGTTTCCTGTAGCGAGACTCAGCTGACTAGCTGTCTTTAATGCCTGCTTGATACTGTATTGATTCATCAGTGGCAATTATGACTGTTTCTATCTCTGTGTGTTTCCAGATGAAATATGCTTTTCTTTACAAAAAAAGGCCAGAAGTAGCTAGAACAACTGACGTATGGGCACCCCCCTCTTTTCCCAGGTATTTTTGTCTATCTGTTAAAGTAGGACTTTGGAAACTAGTGCTAGTCACCATATTAACCTTTCAGTAGAGGCCTCAACTTTCCTTCTGAGATACGGGATTTACAATTACTGCTCTGACAGCATTATGAGGATCCTTCTGTTAATGAGGATGATTCAAAGCCATTTACATTTAAATATTTCTAAAGATTTAGACCTAGTGCTGTTTTGTTTTTCCCCTTTTCCTTCTTACCCCTCTGATAATTCATTTCCTAGGTCCTCTCACCCCCTGAAGTCTACAAGTTTCTCAAAGGGTCTCAGTCCCAGATAGCTGCCTTGGGAAGAGCTAGGGCAGAAGGAGGGGTCTTTCAGGAAGAGGCCTAGACATCATGTTTCAGCATGTGCCAGATATGCACGTGAAGCAAGACAGTGACTGCTAAAGTAATAGGAGAGGTATAACTGGTTATAGGGATATTTAGTTCCAGTGAACATAAACAAAGCTGGTTCAGACAGTACAGTTGCATCTGCCTGCAATCCCTGGGGCAGGTTTGAACACTGCACTTACTCCTCAGCCTGCAGTGCTGCATCACACAGTGGAGAGACGACTTCATCAGGATTAAGATCTAAGATATCTTTGCGGCATCCCAGAGTTCCCTGTCCACAGTTTTTCTGGCATTGGGAGACTGCAATTTTGTATTTAACCAGAAATACATCCTTTCTCGTGTTCCTCACCAAGCGTGGTCTGCACAGTGGAGCCCTTAGCCTGTATCTCCCAGTTTGGCATAACGGGCAACGTGAAACAGGCTGGGGAGAAGGCTGTAGTGGACCTGGCAGGTCCACGTTAAATGACTGCATGGAAACTCCTATTCTACATGAATCTACCTGGGAAGATTCCTGTGATTTTTTTTTTTTTAAATGAAGGATTATACAAGGAAAGCCTGACTGAAAAGAAGACATGACTTAAGGGGCACTCATAATGTTAGCAGCTACTAGTGCTGCACATGCATAAAGTACTTGGTGTTTAAAAAAAATAAAAGTCTTTCTGATATGCAGTGTAATCTCCCTGAAATGTTAGTCTCCCTGAAATCCCTTAATTGAATCTTCTAAAGTCCTGAAGAGATAGTGAAGGAGAAAGAGAGAGAAAAAAGATACAGCGAGATTAAAGCAGATTTTCTAGTTAGTCCAAGAGCAAGTGAGTCTCCTTCTATATCTCTTTCTTCATCTATTCAAGGCCTCATTCACTTCCCATGTGCCTCCCACTGACAGTATTGCTGCTCAAGCACACTATGCATGAATTGCCATAATGTTTTATTTTGTTATAATTGGTTTCTTTAAACCAAGGCTTTAACACCCACTGTCTCATGCCATTACCAAGGGCATTCTGACCTGCCTTCATGTAAATTGCAGCATCCAAAAGACACAGGCGTTTTTTTTTCTTTCTTCCCAATAGACAAGTAACATCTGTGTGAATTCACATTATTTCCTAATAGACAAAAATTGAACTTAAATGCAGTGTACATCAAGATAATAAATGACTCTTGTTAGAGGAAGTTATTGAATAGAGCTCACTGAAGTACTCTCTATTCTCTCAGCGTGACACCTTTCTTTAGGGCAAACACTTTGAATGTTGTTATTATAAGGAGGCGTTATAACAAAGGTGCCTATAGTGTGAATGTAGTTCAGTGGGACTGAGAGTACTGTGCTGTTAGAGCTGGTCAGAGTGCTGGATGGGATCTTTGTATACCACTCCTATGTTGCTATTCATTACACTAGAGCAGTTATGTAGTGGGGGTGTTGATTTTGCACAGGCAGAAATGCCAGGCTTTCTGTGCGTAGCTGGGGCTTTGGACAGGGGTCAACTTTCAGGAAAAAAGAAACAGGCTTATACCAGCATCCGCCTAATACAAACCCTCCAATCTGCTAGGCAGGCATCTTCTTCAAACTCAGCAGACGTTCCTGAGAGACTGTCTGGAGGGGAGAGGTGACAGGTAGTGGGGGAGAGAAGACAGGACTATTTAGACTGGCTTAGCAGCTGGAAGCCATTAGAATTTAGCAAGGTTTTCCTCCTTGGAGAAATCTTTAAGCAATTAAATTAGCAGCAGGCCTAGGGAAGTGAACAAACTAAAAACTCCTGTTTCCCTGAACTGCCCTCCAGACTTAGGCCATCGGCGTCTCTGATAAGCCGCAGATCTCTGGAGGGGGGATACAGCCTGAGAAGACCTGGAGCTTTGCTGTTTGTAAACTTACCCAGCCCTCTTCTTGCACATTCTTCAGCTTGCTGCGCTCCCACCCTTTCCCAGCCTTTGACTCTGCAGAGCAGTTAAGAATTAAGTCCCAGTGTGACAGGCACAGGCAGAAAATTAACTCATCTGAAGAAAGGGTGAAGCAGCAATACTATCTACAGATGTAAAATTACCCAGAAGAAGGGTGGTCTCCTGCAACTTCATGACCTGCATGTTGTCGTGAGTAAGTCAGGACTGTGTTGCTGGAAGCGGGCTCAGGCTGCTGCAGAAGTCAGCCAGAAGGCGGATGCACCCTAGGGCCTAGCTACATATCCAGGCCAGCCCAAAAGGACCAGTGGGACCCCTGTGAAGTCCTCATCCTCTCCTGCTTTCTGCCTGCTCTCAGAGACCCCTTTCCCTTCAGCTCTGCTTAATGTGTGGCTTCTTTCCTGTGATTCCCAGACACGTTAAGATTTTGGGATAGAGCTCATAAGGTAAGAAGGCTTTAACAGAACACAGCCCTTCTCCTGTATGAAATGCAGAATGCATCTGAGACATGTTATTTGAGAAGAAGGACAAAGTATCACAGAAATAATGAAAATCTCAGACACCTTTCTATCTCCATACCCATTCAGAAGCCCTTTAATGCTACCTTTTGTTACCAAGGCCAAAGTCATTGTTGGTGCAGTTGTGACTGGCTCCATTGTTTCTTCACAAAGCCATTGCTGTAGAGAGCTACCAGTGACTCAGCTGACCACATAGATACAAAACAATAAGTGCATTAAGCAAACATGTTCTGTTGCAAGACCTGAAAAAGCTTCATAAATGTTACCAAATGAGATGTACATATTTCATTATCAGATGAGGTTTATATAAATCCATAGCTGAGGTGTAGTGACATCATTCCCCAAAACTTCTATGAACCCAGCAGTACAAAACTCCCCACTGCTCACACATTTTCTGCTCACAGGTGTTAATTCCTCTACTTATGACTATATCTACTGTAACTTGGTTGACTTAATTTAATTCAGATAAAGATTATTTTTTTCCAAGGGACCCCAGATGCTTTGAAATTGGTCAGTACCAGATATCTAGATGAGAAGAATAGTCTGTAGCTCCAAGCAACGCATCAGGAGGACGGTCCCAGAGTGTCACCGCTTCAGAGGAGTATGTCTGTCTGGGGATGGACTTGGCACCAGCAAGGCCTGCAAAAAAAAAAAAAGACTGCTGTGTTAGGAAAGTCCTTCTACCTCTACAATGCATAGATGATAATAATTGGAAACAGGACATTATTTTCCCTTGGATCTTTAAACACAAGCAATCCCAATGCAGTTTACAAGCAATTGACAAAGAAAGTGTGTCTGGAATACACCTCTGGGGCAGATCAGATCAAGCAATATGCTGAGTTTTGCAGGGCTTTACCATTTGTGACTGAAGCAGCCATCCCAAACCAATGCCAAGAAAGCCTTTTGGTTCAGCACATTGCTGTGGACTCTACATGTTACATTATTTTCTGAAGAGAGAGGGGTTGATTCTCAATTCTCTTGAACCAGTTTTACATGGCAGTAATTGCTCTGAGTTAAATGAGGTTACTCCCTGCACCTATCAGTATAAAGACAAGAAAGGCTGGACTGACCACAGAAATAGTTTCCTGAAGTTCAGTAAGAGGTTATGCTTCTATGCCTTAATTGGCTGTGGATACAGATGTATATGCATGCTAAAGCTTCGGTCTGAGCAGATACATTAGCAGTATCCAAACTGACTCACCAAAGTTGCCTAATTTGAGCTCACCAAGGCAACTGATGAGCACATTCTGGGGTTTCAGATCATGCTGAAGAATGCGGTGTTGGTGGATGTAAGCCAGGCCGCGCGAAAGCTGGAACATGAAGAGCTAGAAAAAGCCAACAAAAAACTGAAATGACTTTGTGTGACTTTGCATTGATACATTAACTCCGAACTTCAGGAGAACTGGAATAAAGCAGAGACAAAGCAAGTAAGAAACCAGAAAAATCCCAAAAATTAGTAGAGCTGGCTGAGGAAGAGAAAACTGTGGTGGGGTATGACTGCCCTGCACCTTTCTGAGGTTTTCGGGGTGGAATATTTGGCCATGAGGGCAGTTATAGCGCAGTCCCCAAGTGCACATTTTGGAAATTTAACTTTTCTTTAGAAATGGACTATTGATCGCAGGAGCAAGTGCAACTTGCCAAAACACAGAGCCGGCTTTCAGAACAGCAGATATTCTCATTTCAGTGTTCAAGACAAAGACATACAGCCAAGGAAAATGAAGGTTTAAGGAGCTGGAAGTTTTGCCCGCTTGAGCCAGCTGACACCAGCAGAGGGAGTTCTGCGGCTGCTGTGCACGCCACCTCTTCCCAGTATAAGCTGGACCAGTGAACTGACTTACTTGACAATGATGTGAACTGTTATCTTCAAGCTGGGAGAAAACACAGGGATTTGATTTGAACAGATACAGCAAATAAGGTATGATGAATGAATGACGCAAGCAAGCAAGCAAGCAGAAAACAAGCAAGAAAGCAAGCAAGAAAGAAATATCTAACTCCCACCAGCATCACAGTGTAAATAAGCCTGAGGTAAAATAAGTTGGGCTGAAACAAGGTATGAAATTGGAGAGTGGATAGAAACAAAACACAGCAAAAGTAATTAGACTTCACCAGAGAAAAGATAATTTTTCACCAGAAGCTTAATCTGAAGAGGAGGAAAAACAGTGACACCCATAGGTCATTTTTGTACCGAAAAGTGTCCCTGCAATATTCTGCATACTTGCATCATATTTGATAGGAGTCACTCAGAGAAAAAACAAACAACATTTGCCAGCAAAAATGAAGCAAGCTAGGTGACCCTCCTAAAGGAGCAGTAAATCATTTTGCAGCTCAGTTCCTGCTGACAATGAGGATTTTGGACAGGAAAGCAGAGCAGCGGGCTAGTGTTTACTCACAGAAATGCCAGTGAGTACATGTTACAGCCATGTACTCCATGGGCTTTACAAGCCCGCCTGGTAGCAGAGCCCTTGAGATCTGTGCCAAAACTACAACACTGCATCTTGGACATATCTGAGCTTTAAGGATGTTTCAAATCTGGGGTCCCAAGAAACTTCATTAGAATTGGTGTTGCTTAACAACTATCTGGAAAAAGATGTGAACAAGGTGGCAACATTTGAAGATGACAGAAGTATTTAGATTAGCCGTGATAAGAAGTGACAGTGAAGAACTTCAGAGAGATCTGACAAAGTCAGATGAATAGGCAGTTTGATAAGATACGAAGTTATTCTTGACAGCTATAATATAAATTAACTGAAGCTGCTCAGGAAAAGGACCCAGGCATTTGGGTGGACAAATCTGGACCCAGGACATCTGCACTGAAACCTTAAGTCAGTGTGCAGCAACAATCCTGAAAATTAATTAAATGTGAAGGAGAGTAGGAGACTACTATAACATCAGTCTATAAAGTAAGGGTACATCTTCACCTGTGCTCAGGTCCAGTCAATCCCAAAAAGCTGTAGTAGAAACAAAGGGATTTAACTTACTGTAAATATGAAGATAGTTCCAGATGAGGAGAGAGTGAGATTTCAGAGTTTTTAATTAGAGAGATGAATAATGTATTCTAATGATAAGAGGATACAAATCTGTGTAGAGACAGATTTTCTTGCCACAAGATGTCATTGTTCACAAAAGCTGAATGTCCTCTTGCAGGCTCAAAAAATGGGAAGAGGGGCTAACCGAAAAAAGGCTTTGGAGACTGGAAGGGACGTTATTACATCTTTATCAAAGGCAGCTTTTCTCCAGAGTGTTTGTCATACATGGAACAAATAAATATTAGTAAGCAATTTACAATGACCATACATAGTGGAAAATAACACTTCCTCATGCTTTAAGGGATACTAGTCTTTTAAGGAACTCACCATAACATTGCACGAATGAAGTCCTCCAGGATGCTGGCCCATGTACTGTGCTAGATCTGTGTGCTAAATAAAAGAGGAGATCTTGAGGCAAAGCTACTAGTGTAAAATCCTTCTACCAACAATGCCTCTTCTGTAAATGGAAAAAATATGCAACCACTACAAAGGTGTCTCTTTCACCTTGGCGAAGATCTGATCTGATGCAGCACACAAGGATGTGCTTAAGTGCTGGGTCAAATCAGGGACCTGGCTGACCTGTTATCTCACCCTAGCAGTTTATGACCTGAAGCTGACAGTTAACAGAATTCATACTTGTACCAGAATTCATCATAAAGCTGCAGTAAGAAGACATAGCCCCTGTATTTTCCTTATAATTTGGTTCATAGCTATCAGCAAAAGCAACAGAAGTAGCAAGACTCATGCTGAGAACATTTTTATTGGCATTCTGCCCTCCCCATGAGAGCAACCCACAGCTTGGTGAGCCACTGGGGTCAGTGCCAAATCTGACCCCAACTGGGATGTGAGCTCGTATCTTTATTTCCTATCCTTGCTGTGGCTCAAGAACAGTACTTTTATTGTGTTGCTAAGGCAGAAATGGAGGTAAATAGCGTCTGCCACCCTAGTGGAGACAAGATGTGGAATCATTTTTGCATACAGCTGTCACATATATGAAAGAAAAGAGTAAGGCTGTGTGGCTGGAAAGCAGGAGATCGAGAAGGAAAATCAATCATTACGCTAAAGGATTACAACTCGTCTCTTTGTAGGTGTCTCATAATGCAGTAAATTCATTACGCAGCCACTTCCCAGTACTTCCCAGTACTAGCTCCATAGGAAGCCAGAAAAAGGTCAAGTCATCATGTACTCAAAGACAAATGTTAGTGTCTCCTTGGTCTGGATAATGGCATGAAGCAGTACAATGTTGGCATGTTTCAAACGCTTGAGAAGAGAAGCTGGGGAAACACAAAAGGAAGATCAACTTAACCACTGCTGATGGAAGTGGAAGGAGACAGTGCACACAGCAAGGCAGTGAAAATAAAAAACTGGGGAGAAATAGTCCAAACTTGGCAGCTCTGTAAGAAGCAGCAGCTACTGAGTCTGGAGGAGGATGGAACAGCTCCTTAGAGAAGCACCAGTGCTCCGGGCTTGGCAGGAACCTGTCCATCTCTCAGAGGTGGGATCTTGCCTCTGTCAGAAATAGCAGTTCACAGTTCCCAGCTGTCAGCTTCTCAGCTGAGGAGAAGTAATTTCTTCAAGGCAAATGCCGAGAGGCAGGGGCTGGGAGCTCTCAGAGCCAGAATGCAGCAGCCCCCGGCCTGTCACTGAGCTTCTCACCCTTCTCCCATCCACCTCCTGGCACATGCCCTCAGCAGGGCCCTTAGGAGACTTCTGGGGAAAGCTGAGTTTCTATCAGCTTCCAGCTTCACAATATCAGGGTGTAAAAATCTGCCAGAAGAAATCACTGTAGATGCTAAGCTGAACTTAGCTCTATGCTTTTAGCTTGGAGAATGCATATTGGTTACTTTCTTCAGTTTAAAACTCAAAGAGCAGAGATGATGAAGTCACTGAGTGAACAGTAACTTGTTTGTATTTATACAACTTTGGCACGTTTTTTCTTTTGGCCTAACCATCTACAAGCATCATTGCTACTGTGTGGCCCTGGTCCTTAGGTGCTGACATGCCTTCACCAAGCCTCAGCACATCTAGGGTGTGCTGATGGAGAGGGCAGCACAGGGAAGAGTCTCTGCCTCCATATAGACCACAGAGCACTGACTGATGCTAAGACAAAAGCTACAGCCTTCTGAGCCTTTCAGCCTTGCGTTAGGTTTCTCATGATAGAGCAGGCTCCAGCCGACACACTCATGAAGGCAGCTTCTCAGCAGAAAGTCTCAAAGATAGTCTTTATGGGGGAACAGCATGCACAGCTTCATCATTTGCTACCACAGGTTTGAGACAATAGCTGCTGTAGCTCTGTACAGAGGAGGGATGTGGGGAAGTGGTGGAGCTGGGATCGCTCTGCCTGTAGATCCCTGGCACTACTGAAGAATCCAAGCCAGCTGTTATACCGAAACTCTGCACAGACAGAAGCCCCAAAGCTCAGCAAAAACAGGGGTCCCTGACTCCAGATTTTAGTTCAGCTTCTGACATAAGCAGAATAGCCTCAGAGCTGCTCCAGACTCACCTTTCCCTGCTGATTAAAACCAAATTAATTTTCTGTCAGACCACACAGTGCTACAAATTTCATTCAGATAAGGCATGGGCATACAATCTCGTTTCTGCTGAATTAGCCAAAGCACACAATACAGAGCTTGGGCCGGCCATAGGAGGCCAAATGAGTTTTGGTCCTGGATAAAAGCTGCTTTTTGTTTTTCAAACAATCTGCAGAAGATATTTGAAGAGTTTCATGCTGGCAAAGCAAATTTATACTGGATTAGCACTTTGCCTTTTGTGACCATAACAATTTCACCTGGTTCTAAAAGCCCTACAGCCAGATATACTGTATTACACAGCTGTGGCCTAAGCATATGTCAATACTGAGACTGCTGAGCAGTAAGGGATGCCTGATTCAGCATAACTACTGGAAACAGCACAGATTGTAAATTAGTTCTTACACAGAGCTGAGTGCTGCTGCAGCTAAACTGCCTCTAGTACTGATGCTGGTCCATTTAGCTACCATCAGTATCTTTCCAGTGCACAGCAGTATGAACCATAAACACGCTCCACATTGCACCTAATTGCCTATGAACCCAGTAAAGATACTCTGGCTAGATCCCATCTGCTACGGAAAAGGGGCTGCTAACCTGGCTCTGTGATTCCTCAAAAATCCCGTATGACCAGAGCTGTTGCTCCAGAGGAGCAGTACAGAGGGTCCACAGTAATACGGAGAATTCAGCTCCTGTGCCTGAATCAGGCCTCTGGGAACTGCTCCCCACTTGGTTGCTTCTACAACCCCCTGCTGGGGTGTCAGGTGCTACAGCCAGAACTGAGCTTTAAATGCATTTCGTCTCTGTGGGGCTTCCTGGAGTGAAGTGGCTCTTTGTCAGGGGAGTGCCATTCCTCCAGGGTAGCAGAGAATGCACCGTGTTAATAAATCTTGTGCTTTGTTTGCGCTACTGACTTACATTGTAAATTTGAGGTGTCAGATGCTGCAAAGCTCAGCAGTACACAAAAGATCTATTTAAAGTAGACCCTTCATAGGATCACACTTGTTTTCTCCCATAATGAATGAAGTTAAGGCTCTCAGCCTGTCCAGTAGAGCATGTTAAAGGGGTGCTGATCTTTAGAGCATCATTAGTTCTATGTAGATAAAGCTTTTTAAGGCTTATTTTACTGGTGGGCTACAAGTGTAAATGCAGAGCAAAAGCACCACAGCAAATGTGTATAGGAAACTGTAACACAAGCCATTCTGTAAATAGGCATATTTAGGTATCCCTCTGCTTTCACCCAGAATTGGACTAAGGACTTCGTAAACTTTCTTACCTTAATTACACTGTTATAAACCTGGAGTGGGTCCACTGACCTCTCTCGTTATTCCGAGTTGACTGGTATGAGAGTCCTTCTGTGCTAGGGCTGCTCGGTGAAAGCTGGCACATCTGGTCCCTGACACTCCATCCTCGTGACAAAATCAACCTAGTCTTGAACTGCAGTAAGAAGTAGAAAACAAAGTATGTGTGACCTCTTACATTGATAGGTCTCACTAATACCAGACAGCAGACTGGCACAAAGGTTGCATATTTCTGTGTAAGGAAGAAACCAGATTATGATCCTCTTGGGACTGTAGAGCAGACGAA
This sequence comes from Aptenodytes forsteri, assembly GCF_000699145.1. NCBI lineage: Eukaryota > Metazoa > Chordata > Aves > Sphenisciformes > Spheniscidae > Aptenodytes > Aptenodytes forsteri. The sequence continues at coordinate 1,389,613 of NW_008795918.1, forward strand.
AATAGAAGCCTTAATCAACCAGGCCATTTGTGAACTTGGTCTGTAGGGACATGTAAATACATTCAGCAAAAATCAAGCACTTAAACAAAAGCATTTCTTTCTCAAAGAAATTGAGAAAGCTGCAGACATTTTGCCCAGTGCTCTACAAAGTCAACCGACAGAAAGAATTTCTCACCGGGATGAAATGATAGATGTTATTAAACACCAGTTTTATTGAAAGTGTTTCTCTTCAGGCTGGGATCTGCGATGCTCCAGGTATCAGCTGCCATCACACAGGAAAGCGGCACCATTTGTGGTAACAGCAAGCAGAGACCGTGGTGCAAAGGGCATTTCCAGTCCAGAACTGCCCAATGTGACAGCGCCAAAAACTGCTGTGCAGTGCTAGTGTATAGAAATGGGAGTGAGAAGCAACTATGGAGCAGGTAGAAGGCAGGAGGTGTAAGAGGGCCCTACACTGCTAGAAAGGACACGCTCTGGCTGCAGCTGGCACTTTCCTTATCACAAGCTCAGATGCATCTGTCATGAGGGAATACACCAGCCAGCAGATTCCCCCTCCATCCATCACATGCTTACCCAGCCCAGCACAAAGACCTCCTTCATGAGGGAATAAGGAAACCGAGAGTTTTGGGAGAAGGACAGCCAGCACATTGAGTAGGCAAGAAAGGACCTAGGAAGACGTCACATGGAGCTTTTTCAGGTTAAAACAAAAGCTCTTCAAGAATGATGTCCCTCGCTCTTCACCGATGTTTGAAGCAGCTCTTTATGTCTTACCTTCCCGAATGGCTGTAAAGGGCACTCCCTCCTCTGCCTCCAGCCTGGTCACTTTCAACGCCACCAACTGGCCGTTGATCCTGTCAGGTCAGAGTGGAAGGTCACACAAAGCACCTCAGTGCTCAGCATGACAGCAACATTAACAGTCTCCTGGGGTGCTCCACACTTACCCAAGCAAAATTTCTAGGGCTCACTGCCCCACCCAGGCCAAGCTCAGAAAGGAATTACAAACCACCTCCATCTTGTCTTCATTAGCAGCGAAACAGGAGCCAGCCCGCCTGGCTAGAGTAGCACCGTTCTGCTGACCGGGTATTGCTAGAGCATGGCTTTGGGCAGTGTTCCCACTCTACCCTCTCACAGCTTTCCTGCCCCTGTGTGATGGCAGCATGCCCTTACCCCCAATTTTTCCATCATGCAGGGATCCCTCATTCCAAGGAAAACCCTTGCTCCCTCCCTGGTGCAACCAGTCAATCTCCTGGCATGCTGCTGCGGAGCAAAGTGTCTTTGTGGAGCCTCCATGGCTGTAGTGGAGGAGTTCCCTGAAAAATTGGGACGGGGTTTTGCGAATATCCTGGTTAAAGGCAAAGCTGGACTTTTAATTTGCCTTTATCTTCCTGTAAGTTCTCTGAATTCCCCAGCTTCAAGCTCATTCTTACGGATTCCCGTAACAGGTGTTTTCAGCAGGCACTGGGAAGGCAATAGTGGCACCGGTGGTCCTTGCTCACCTGCTGATCCCCTTGTACACAGTTGCACAGGATCCTTCACACAGCTTCTCTAGATGTACATAGGATGTGGCAGCTCCAAATGGGATGCCTTGTCTCTGCTTCATGAAGAAATGGGTACATGTTTTAGATTGCTGGGTAGAACAAGAAGCTATTAGCATGTCATTCAGTAATTAAATACTGATTCATGGCTGGAATAATCATAGGATGAAATATCTCCTGTCTGGCTCTATGGATGCTGCACACTCACCCATTTGAACCTCTCCACAACATCCTGCTCCTGGAAAGGATCAGGGTAACTCCAAGGCCTCTGCGTCCTGCACCTCCAACTCTGGAGGGTGTGGAGCCACGGGGGCTGCAGCGAGGGTAGAGGAAGGGGTGCTCTGGTTACATCTGACAGCTGGCACAGGAAAAGAAGGCAAACTATTATCACTGGCAAACCACCATTTTACTGATGTGATTCCTTCCTTTCTCCTTGACTGCACTGACTTTGAGTATTTCACATCATTTTCATCTCCCTCCCCACCAGTCACAGATCTCCAGTACAGTTTCTCAGCTCTGTCTGTAAGGGGAGCAACTGTCTGTATGTTCCTGTTGTGGTAAATGGTAGCGCTCACTCTGAGCACATACAAAGATAAAACTGCCTTAACTGTGGAGGACACTTCTACCAGTATCATTCTAAATGCATGTTATTCTCTCTTACCCTTGATTTATTCATCTCTAGATAGCAATCTGTTAGAGCAGGGACTAAAAACCAAATGCAGGAGTGAAATTCCAGGAAGTTTAAATTTATGTCTTCTTCTCCTCCTTAACCCCCTGCCCCCGCACCCCTCGCCATGTTGAGCCTTTCTCACCACTGTATAATTTACACAGCCCGTTAATTTGGCCCATACAGCGTAACAGTACCATAAACTATAAAACTATAAAAACAGTGGTAATGAATGGCAGGCAGCCTGCAAGCTCCTCCTGAGCAGCTACATTGGATGGGTGCCTGCATTATCATTTGACTCAAATATAACAGGATTTGTAATCTGTGGCATGCTGCCTTCTCCAGAACTGTAGGTTGTTGGCTCCCTCCCTGTTTTACCATCCCTCATTGGCATAGAGCTCGCTGGAGCACAACCTTCTCCCTGTTCATCACATCAAAGGCATTTATTGTCATCTAAGGCACGGAGTCCTCTTTCAGTAGCTTCACAAGCCTGAAGCTGCAAAGTTTGATGTTGTCTGGTTAGAAGCAAATGTGAATGTTTTGCACTCCCACAACAAGTGGAGGAACCCAGGCTTAACCTATCCCAATGCACAAGTATCACGGTGTGATATTAAATACCTCTGCTGTGGACACTGCTTCCATGTGCTGAAGGCCTTGGATATGTTGGCAGCTCCTTCTCTCTGAACAGCAGCTGCAGCATCCTGGTCTGATAGCACTTACACACAACGTCTCCCATGTTGTTGTCCTGATGCAATTAAAATGTCTCTCTTTTTTTCTCCTTTGCTCCTCCACATCCCTCTGTCTGTAATAACAGTTCATATGACTCGCATGAGGTCTCTGCCTCAAGCGGTCCTGTGATTTCTGCAGTTTTCCTTTGAAAGTCCAACACGCAGTGATCCAAATTCACCTCTGGAGCAGCTCCGTTGATTTCAGCTCATTTGGCACATGCCCTCTAAAAACAGTCAAGATTTTTTCATAACTAAAGATGCAGAATTAAGCAAAAAATCCAAACTTTCTGCTCAAAGTTATTTCAGTTAAGCAACTCTCAGTGTAATATGTTAGGTAATGAAGTGATAGGTTTCATACAGGAACAGACCTTGACTTCCCTCCATGTCTATAGCAGTTACTATTCTATATGCTATTAGGCTTTAATTTGAGCTATATCTGAGCTGCGTGGCTGAGTTGTGCTTGCTGCAGGAGCTGTACATTGACTATCCTTGCTCTGGTATTTACATTCATAGCCATGATGCGGTGGCGATGTCAGTATGGGGAGCTGTCTGTTCCTTTTGGATCGTTTGTCTAAGGGATGCGATGGGTTGTAGCTGATAGACAATAGTCTTGTCCACAGGTCAAAATAGCCAGAGCAAACTGATGAAGCCAGCCCAAAATAGATTTCATCAATTATGTACTGAGCAGGCAACGCACAGTGGACTTATGCTGGATGTGGACAGATAAAAGCCCCCTTCTTTCAGTTCCCCATGAGTGGGACTCGCTGTGCGGCTTCCTAGGACTAACACCCAACCCACAGTAGTGTAAAGGTGAAGGGGCTGAGAAAAATGCTGGCAAGGGCTGAGGGAGCAAGTGTTGTACTGTGGAATTTTTATGCTGACCCTTAAGGTCCTTCCGTTTTCATTTGAAGGCATGACGTGAAATCTCCCCTTTGCTTCACTGTTTTGGTGTCTAAGAATAACGCTCTTTCCTTGAGCAAAAGGATTTTTTAAGCAAAAATGTGCTGGGAAGGCAGGAACAATTTCTGTGTCTCATTGCAACCAAACTACCCAGCCTTTGCATGGCAAGAAGGAGCTAACACACCTGGGAGGCTTGATTTCTTTCACATTATTTTCTTTTGCAGTCCCCAGTTAGCCGTAATTTGCTAAGTATCTATCATTATGGACTTCGGTCTTCTATTTATTTTCTACGTATTCTTTGAGCCATCAGAATACAGCAGTAATTTGGATGTGCTGTCCAGGCATGAGAAAGGATGTCTAGGTGCAACATACTCGGTAATAAACTGGTCATGCAAGCATTGTTTGCACAGCTGTACAAAGTTTCTTATTCTGGAAAATATTTTTTATTGTTATGACCATATTTTTACAAATGGACTTTTAAAATATATTTAAGCATAAATAATACTTGCATTTTAAAGGAACGGAAAGATAAACGCACAAGTAGACAAAATAAAATTATACATTTTAATTCATATGAGGATTATTATCTTAGGCACATTCTGTGTCAAGGAGTAGAGGGGAATTATTCTGTTGCGAAGAAAAATCATCCAACTTTTGCTAGTTAGCGAGAGCTGGTAAATGAAGAAAGCATGGTAATGGCCGGTGGTTCTGGGTATCGAAAAAAAAAATGGAGTATTCATTTCAGTTAGCAGAGGAAATGCTGTAATAGAAACGTTTAATACTTATCCTTAGAAAATGTAAGAGTTTATAAAGGAGAGCCTGTACCTGTCTTCGGAACCATAGTTTTTAAAGGAAAGCTTCAGGCAATATAAGAAATGTCTACTCATTGCTGACATAACATAAAAAGCACATTTTACAAAACTTGTTCAAGTAGAAACACATATATATAGTGTGTATATATATATACACGTAAGTGTATCTATGTCTATGTATTTTAAACGTATTTTGTAAAATTTATGCATGTATAAAGACACACATAAAACGTGTGTGCGCAGTCTGTCGTGCACACGCACACACGTCCGTGCACGTACACACAACTACTTAGAGAAGGCACGTCCTGCAGGAAGGCTCTAGCTTAGTGTACCAGAAAACTGCGGTGCAGGCCTGCCCCCATTTAAACCAGTGGCTAAATTCAGAGGGTTTATGGAGCATGAAAGGGCGGCCGGGTATTATTGCTAGTTATTGATCAGGTTTCCTGTGTAGGTTATAGCTTCGCTCTTTATTTGTGCCTCTAGTAATTTAAAAGGTATCTTCAGGTGTCTTTCCTGCACTTTTGGTGCCAACAGCGTACCGGTGGCCTTGCACAGCCTCGCACAACCAACTTCACCCCCCTCCCGTTCGCTGGCCTAAACGTGCTGGAAACAGCAACGCCGCTCGCGCGTGTTTTCGGCTGGTGCTGGAGACCGGAGGAGGCCGGGCCGGGCCGGGC
>NW_008795918.1:1395186-1421344 GCF_000699145.1 Aptenodytes forsteri
GGCGCTGGGGCCCGGGGGGGCGCGGCCTGGTGGGGGGGGGGACGGGACGGGACACGACGTTCCCCTCGCCGCCCCCAACGGCTCCGCGCTGCCGTTAGTCACCCGCGCCCTCCCTTACCCCGCCAACGGCCTCCCACAGCTGGCTCCCGCGCCGGTCGGCCCCTGCTTGGGGCATCACCCCCTCAAGCCTCTCCCCTGGGAGCCGCTCTGGCAGGGCAGGTGCTGCCCTGGCTGCAGGGCAACAGGTGGGGAAAGTTTGGGGAGGTTATGAGGAGCAGCGGGGGAAACTGCTACCCTCCCCTGAAGGGAAACGGGGAGCGCAGCGATGTGGCGGGAGCCTGGTTGGCCGAAGCGCCCTGGGCCGGCCCTCCGCGCTCCCTGCGCCTCCCACACCTGAGCTTTAGGACAGGAGGTTGCGTGCTGTTGTGCTGCACTGGTGATCAGGGAACAGGCCTCTTCTCACCCAGGGGCTGAGAAGAAACTGGGGGAGAGGCTAAAGAACAGCTCTGACTGAAGATGTTGGTTATCCAACTCTTATCGCTCTCCGAGAGGCTGGTAGAGCAGAGATGTTGAGATTTATTTCTGTAGGTTCCTAAAGGACTCCCGCCTTTTGATGGGAAGAGGCCACCTAAACTTTAAATAGTATGCCCTTTATCTCCTTCCACTTTCGTTTCAAAGTCCTTTCTCTTTGCATGACTTGTTTGCTTAGGAGTAAATGCTGTTTCAACTTTCGGAGTCTATTGAGTCATAGTCCTAGTGTGGCTGCAGTATTGTTTACAGATGACGTAGCATGCTGTCACTCTCACAGACTTCCTCTTCAAGCACAAAATTATTTTGGTGAGATGCTGGGGAGCAGCTAGAGTAGTCATAGATGACTGGTAGTTGATCTCTGCTGTCAAGACTTCGCCACTGCTGTTGTAGTGCAGCGACTTATAAAAAATACCTATACTTACCATCTTTCAGTTTCTGCAGAGTTAACTGTTTTCAGAAGGGGAAGCACCTGAACATGTGCTAAATTAAGGTGTAACTTCAAAAGAAAAAGAGGAGGAAGGCATATTCAGAAATTGAGTCTCTTATGAGTTTGGTAAATTTTAAATTATTAAATATGTGCTATAACAGTTTCCTGCTGTGTTCTTTTAGCTTATACTAGGCCCCTTCTTTGTTGTGTTTTTTTTTCCTGACTCCTTTACTGTTATATCTCATTCGTTGCCATCACTCATTCACCGGAACTGCCATTAAAAGCTTTCAGCCCTCATCTGAAGGGATTGCTGCTATCTTTCAGTAGCAAGTTGTTTTGTTTTGCTCTGAGCAGACATTAATCACACAATGTTAAAAGTAGTGGTTGTACCTAGTCAGTGCTGACCAAAACACAAGGGCTTCTTGAACTGGTAACGCTTTACATGTGAACCAGTTAACAATAATAAATGGTGATACATATGTAGACAAGACTAATGTTGACAACTCTGTTTTGAATTAGGAAGCTTGGAGGTAACCTCCTTCAGAACCTGAGTAGATAATTTTGTATAACAAACAGTCTTGGTAGTGTAAGTTATCGCTAAATATGATGCAACAAATTTATTAAAAATGTGTTTGTAAATATGTAAGTAAAAATGTCTGAAAGTTGTAGAAGTATTTGTAGTATTTATTAACTGTAGCAGGTAAATAAGCATGTGAGGCTGATGGGAGTTCTAGTATTTCTGAAAGTTGGGGGCGTACCAGTTGTTCCTGTTTGGCATTGAATGTAAGATTACTTTTATACCTATGATGCTCATTGCTGAGCGGTCAATGTCCAGTGAAGGATGCAGTCCCATAGTAATGAGAGTAATGTTTACTCCACGTCATTCCCTGCCATAGCAGTTATTATGGTGTGGTAGTGTTTGATTTCTGAAGAATTTGAATTAGCATTCTACTCTGTAAGTGGAAAGTATGACATCAGTGTCATGCGAGTGACCATCTGTCTGTAACACAAATCCATTTCATAATTTGGCACTATTTGGCACTCTTTGCTTTTTTTCCTCTTGCAGTGAAGCAAAAATGTAGAAAGCAAATGTATGGGCAGAGCAGTGCAGGTGCTAGTATCATACCGATCTTCCATACCATGAGAATGATGTATTGTGCCTGGCTGTTCACTTCTATGAACATTAAACCTAATAACAATTCAGGTAATCTTAGTGGAAAAGAAATAATGTATATGTAATGCTACAACATAATATTACATAAATGTGAAATTAGGTAAAAATCAGCAAGGAAATGTGTATATTCCTATTGGGAGGAAGAAACTTTCTATTTACAATTACTTGGTTTGTAGCTGTGACCAAATGACTTGTATTTTGTACTAGCTGTGAAATGGGAATAATAGTGTGCTGTCCTAGGAGTGAATGAAAACTTGCACTGAACTTGAAAGTGATTTTAAAATGTCTTAAAGATGTCTCATTTATGGAAAGAAGACAGTTTGACTATCATTTTCCCTAATATGAATAAATGCTTAGCAATGCAACCTTAAGTGTGATTTTGTGAAGAAAACAAAATGTATCACCACCAGCATATCACTCTCTTAATTTCTAGTCCATCGGTATTGCAGGTTTCTTACTTAATAATTACACAAATCATTTTTCAGTTGGGCCTTGAAGGGAGATCTTGCAAAACAGCTAATCAGATGCCTGGCTTTAACTTTGTTTTGTTATAATCAGAAGTTTTCATGAGAATTACAGTAAATTTTTTGTGCAGTTGAAGCTCATGAAAGTCAAAGAAATTCTTTGAGCCCTTAAAAAAAAAAAAAAAAAAAAACAAAACCTAAATTATAGAAGCCAAGAAATTTAAGCCTCACTTCCCTGATCTTGATTAAGTATATATGATGTAAATGATACAATTGTTGATACTTTGATGACTCTGTCAATGCTCCCATTTCTTCGTCTGATTCACTGATCCATTGGATATTTAAATGTGAAGCTATAGTTCTTCACAGAGAAGTGCCAGCATTTTCAAGAAAATGTATTGTAGAGTTAAGTGGTTTTGAGTAGGCTAAAAAAAAAAACGCAAATGTACTTACTCTGAGTGAGAACACATCACAAAGTTAGAAGTTCCAAAAATAGGCTTCCATTTTCCTTTGATGTTTCATCAACACCTCTGTTACTGAAGTGTTGCATGACAGTTTCCTTGTATTTGTGAGACTTCCCTCTGTTAATATTTTAAAAGTTAACTTTTACAGTTGTGGGTGGTTTTGGTTTTTTTTTTTTTCTTTTTTAGACACAAAAATAAAACTTGAAAGAGCGGGAATAGTGTCTTGAAAGCGTATCTTTCTGGTGACGAGTGTGGCTTAGTGTGTATCTGTTCCTAGAAAGTATGCTCTGCTTTTTTTTTTTTTGAGTAAGGTGCATATGACTTATCACAATACTATTCTACCATATTAATTTGATTTCATATTTTCGTGGCTCTTTATCTTTTTGTGATATGTTTTTGCCAACCCTATTTTTAGTGTCCTGTATTTGGAAAACTGAAAATGTTTGGTATGATGTGTTGCTGTTTCTGTCTATAAAGGTCTGTTTGGTACTTCATTATTCACAGCAGCCTAGTGAAAGTGTTGGGATTTGTGTTAGTTATTTCAATTATTTATTAACTAGATGATTACTTTTCCAAGTGTGAATTGAAACTTCTGTATGCAATTTACAGCTTTGCATATATTGTCTCTTGTAATCAAGACTGGCCATATTTTATTTCTATTTTCTGTATGTAAGAGCTTCAGACTACTCATTCTGGATCTTTTCTTGGCGATATATTGTTTTAAAAGACTATTAAATAATTTATTTTCTGGTTTTATTACAGTGGATATCAGACAGCAACTATAATAAAGCAAAAGGGTCTAAAGAATTTATGTATGAAACTTATTTGAATACATATGATTACACGCATGCATTAATGTAACTAAAATATTTAATACTTAGTCTAGTAAAGCAGTGGATCAAGGAAAATTAATATTCTTTCAATATTAAAAAGCCAAACAGATTATAAGAAACAAAGATTAACTGTAGCTTTGTTTTATTACAAAAAAGTAATACAAAGTTATCTTCATGAAGATAGAAAGGTGTGAGGGTGAACTTGCAAAATTCAGAATCTGAAAGGATAAAAGCGTAAATAGAGCAGCCACTTTTTTCTCCTTGCCTTCCCTGGTCTTATCATATCTTCATAGATACTTTGCTACGAGTTTGCATGAAAAATATTTTGAACTCTTAATTGGCTTTCTGCATTTCTGGACAGGCTTTAATAGAACTGTACCTTTTAATGGTGATACGTGTTTTGGTTCAGGAATACAATTACGAATTCAACTCAAACATTTTCTGTTCGTACGAATCTGTTTACCTTATAAATTTAGCTTGAGCATAGAATTCTATCTTATATTAGACTGAAAATGGACCAGTTATCCTGCTTTGATGTTTCTTGAGTGGTATACTGAGAATTATAGAGAGAGTTTGATGTTAATTTCTGCCTTTGAACTAGGTTTTGTTCAGTCTGTCCTTACAATAGACCTATTGTGAGAAGAGTAGGTAGGACAAGTCTGGCTGTTTAGCTTTTGTCTGCCAACTCAGTGTGAGTGAACTAAATACTTCAACCATCCTAGTGTTGTGGAAGTGCTTATTTATTTAACATTGGATCTAAAGCTTTGCTTCTTGTTTATTGCTTTTTTTTTTAGGCTTAACATTGTTTGTAATTAAATAGCTGGTTTTTATGTTTTACAGTTTGTGGAAATTATATTGTTCCTTTTGTAAGAGGAATGATTTGGTGGTGATGGAGTGCTGCCACTGACAGATGGACTCACAGGAAAGAAGGTGAGAATGAGCAGCTAGGTGAAGCCACAGAGGCTTCCTGAAATATGCCAGCCCATGATTGTCCTGTAAAACTATTAAGGGGTGTCAGCATACTCTTTATGTAACTTACAATAAAGGGAAGAAGGGGAGTAACTTAGCTTTAGTTTCAGTTATGTCTGAAACACTCAACTTACTACAACAGCAACTTATTTTTTAAATTGATTGTTGAAACTTGTGGAGGGATAGCCATAGGCTGGAAAATTGAAAGTAACGTTCTCTGGTGAACAGTAAATCATATCTGTTACCTGCACCTGTGAATTTTTATTCTGGACCAATAGCCCTGCAGGAGACTATTCTTCTGCTCCGTGTTTCTTCCACTAAGATACCTGACAGAGGTCAGATGTTTTGGGGGTGGAAAATTAGTGTCTTGTAATAAATCCTGGTATATGACTGTCCAAATTTGTCTTACACTGTTCTCTGAAGACTTATTAAATGGATAAAAGCCCAAATATCAGGCTTTGAACTGAATTTAATGCATAGTATGTTGATGAAAACTCTCTATATTACTGTGCTGTGTTCTTTGGTGTGCTTTGCCCATCTGAGTAAAATCCATATTTTGATTTTAGCTAAATATCCTAACTATGATGTTGGATTTTTCTAACTTTTTTCTGGCCTATGTATTACTCAATTGGTTCCTTTTTAATTTACTTCTATTCTAAACACGAGTCCTATGTATTTAAAATGCAAGATGGACTCTGTGTTTTAATACTGTGTATGTTGTTTGGATTAAATTACTTATGTGAATTTTAGAAGAGTTCTTGACTGTTACCTTTTTGTTGATTTTTTTCTTTTTTTTTTCTTTTTCTGTTATGTGGAAAAAGAAGAGAGATTGGGGATGGGCACAGGAGCAGAGAGAGACATAATTCCATCTCTTAGTTATTCTCATCTTGAATGTTTCAGAGGCAGATTGTGCAAAGGTATTGTTCATCCTGTGCACCACAATTAGCAAAATTTTTAGTTTAAAAAATCAGTAGTCTGCATGAATAGGGCCTTATGGCCTTTGAATGTGCTACTTGCATAAGTTGTCCACAATGCGGCCTGTCAGACTATCTTTTTCTGGGTTTGCTTCAGTATTGGAATACATTTGGGGTTTTGTGCCCTTTCTTCTAGACAAAGATTGCCATTTCGTCAAAGCTCTTCTCGCTACCTTATATATTTAACTTCACAAGTTCATGCAAAGCTGCAAGAACTGATTTATGTGGGGAGTAAATGACTCTATTGTTGGCAAATAAGGAGGTAAACCTACTTTTTCCTGCAGGGTAGATAACAATCTGTTTTATATAAAGTTTTAAATGAATTTAAAGAAAACTCTTAATTTAACTTGAAATGCTGTCAGTCTATATTGATGTTTAAAATGACTTTTTGTGTTTGTTTAAAGCAAGCGATTCCACAAATTGTTGAAACTGTGTGCTTGTTATGTGAATTTGAAGAGTTCTTGACTGTTACCTTTTTGTTGATTTTTTTCTTTTTTTTTTCTTTTTCTGTTATGTGGAAAAAGAAGAGAGATTGGGGATGGGCACAGGAGCAGAGAGAGACATAATTCCATCTCTTAGTTATTCTCATCTTGAATGTTTCAGAGGCAGATTGTGCAAAGGTATTGTTCATCCTGTGCACCACAATTAGCAAAATTTTTAGTTTAAAAAATCAGTAGTCTGCATGAATAGGGCCTTATGGCCTTTGAATGTGCTACTTGCATAAGTTGTCCACAATGCGGCCTGTCAGACTATCTTTTTCTGGGTTTGCTTCAGTATTGGAATACATTTGGGGTTTTGTGCCCTTTCTTCTAGACAAAGATTGCCATTTCGTCAAAGCTCTTCTCGCTACCTTATATATTTAACTTCACAAGTTCATGCAAAGCTGCAAGAACTGATTTATGTGGGGAGTAAATGACTCTATTGTTGGCAAATAAGGAGGTAAACCTACTTTTTCCTGCAGGGTAGATAACAATCTGTTTTATATAAAGTTTTAAATGAATTTAAAGAAAACTCTTAATTTAACTTGAAATGCTGTCAGTCTATATTGATGTTTAAAATGACTTTTTGTGTTTGTTTAAAGCAAGCGATTCCACAAATTGTTGAAACTGTGTGCTTGTTGTCAAAGTTCTGAGGAATTTCTTTCTGCTGAATGGGAGAAGTTGCTGACTGAGCATTCAAACCAAAGTGTGTTGAAGTGTTAAACCAGCTTTGGATAGTTCCAGTCACTCCTGCAAGCCCAGATACTTCCATTGTGTTTCAGGATCTTTTTTTTTTTTTCTTGGTTCAATTGATTTGCATGACTGGCTCATTTGAATCTGAGAAACTCATTAAGAATTAAAAGAGGAAAAAAAAAACCCAAAACAAAACCTCATTTTTCTCTCTAAAGGTAGAAATGAAAGTATATAGGATGAGCTCTTATAGGTTTAATGTTTTGAAGACACTGAATGGGAGCAATCGGTTCATGGTAAAATCTGCACACAGTACATCCTTTGCTTAACATTTCCTTTAAAAGTAAGTAATTATTTGAGACATTTATGTGTATTTCCAGCATACTTGATTTTCTGTGTAACTGATAAAAACATGGTTATCGGGCTGTTTTTCCTGCATTTTGATTTCCAAAAGCTGAATAATACAAAATATGAATAAAACCTAATGAACCAGAAATGTTCCTTCTGCTTTCTAACACAGGAAGAGTTAACATTATAAACATCACTGTTGAGATAGGAATAGAGTTGCTTACATGTGGATAGAACTGATGCAATGATCTCCCTCAGCATACAATAGCAGAATTGTGTATTAATTTGATCTCCTTGCTGTGAGCAACAAATACAATATATAATATAAAGGCTATATCAGTTGTGAATAAATGTATCTTTAAGTTTACTAGTGACACGGTAAGCTGCTTTTCAGGCAGTAAAGTAAAAACGAAAAAGAAAGCTAGTGATTTCAAATAGAAGATACTTGGTTTTCATTTAAATAATATTTAAATTAAGATTACCAAATTGTAAATTAAATATGTTGACTTCCTGAAATTAAAACTAATGCCTGAACTACTAAGTCTTTCCTACATATGTGAAAAGCAGACTATACATTACTGAACCACAGAAAACTTCAAGCTGATTCTGTATTTCCTCCAATCTTTTTGTAGCTCAGAAGAGGCAGAAGGAGCCAAAGAGAGAGGCCTCGTCTATGTTTGGAAGGCTGGTTCCTGCTCTATAACTCCAGAAAGGCTTCCAGGCCTCAGTGGAAAGACTGTATTACAGGCAGCCCTTGGAATACATCATGGGTTACTTCTAACAGAAGGTAATAAACATCTTAATTGTAAAGATTCGAGGCGATAACAAACTTTAGCTGTTGTCAAGTTTTCTTCTTTTAGATTTTTTTTTCATTCTGTGTCTCATACACAACTTTTAAATAGTTAAATTTTTAACTTTGCCAGTATTTCCTTCTTAGCTATAAATTACTTTAAACTGTGTTGGAATAGAAATTATATGCATAGTGTCTTTTTTCATACTCTTTTTTTTCTTTTAACAATGGCTCTGCATTTCCTGTTTAAAGATGGTAGTGTAATCTGAACCGTGTTAACTCAAAATGACATTTCTTGTGATGTCTTTCATTCAAAAAAGACAGTACAGCAAGAGGCTCTCTTGATGTATAAGAGCTTTGGTTTCTGCCTACTTCTGGAAAAACATGTAGCTAATAGATGCGTTAGAGTGAGTCTTGGTTTGTGAGCAGTTTGGCACTGTGAATCAAAGTATTTCTAAAAGCCACTCCCTTTAAGTGTTTGCGTAGCTTCATCCTTATTTGTACTAATCAGTGGGCATACAGTTGTAAAGACTAAACTGGAAGTTGCTTCTTTGATTTTTCTCTGATATTTTTAAAGGAAAGATTCCAGGTTATTGGTGAGCCTGCTATAAGCACCTCTCTCTATTGGAGTTGTTATGGAGCTCCAGTGGTTTTTTTAGAACATGTTTCTCTTATAATTAAAAGGACCTTTTGCATGTGTCTTCTTGCCCCATAAAGCATGTTGTTTGTGGATACGATTTACCATTTTTCTGTTGAAAACAACTGTTCATTTTAAAAACAGATTTCTGCTTTTCTTTAAAATGAGCAAAGTAACTTGATCTGGCATTGCTGCAATTTTCTCAGGTAAAGGTAATGAAATTTTGGAGAGGATGTAGTACGTCAAACCAGTGGTAAGATACGTTTACCCACCCCTGACACTTTTTCCACCTGATAGGACAATCCTATTTTACCGTAGGGTGGCAAACAGTTCAGTTTGGTGATGCTAGATCTCTGTATGGAAAGATGAGCTCTGTACTTTGTTGTGCTCTTCAAGCGTGGTTGTATGTCCTTAATATGTTATATGTTCTTAAAACGGAAAGGACCAATAATTACACCTAACTTGGGTATAGTAGAATTTTTAGCAGAAAAGCATTACTTAGTTCAACAGTGTATGCATGCACGGGGTAGCATTAACATGAGGTATAGAACTTAACAGCAGCAATAGTAGAGAGCAACCAGCAGTCTTCATACATCAATAGCCATAGTTTTGCTGAGCCTGGGGTAAGCTAAAAGTTGATATCTGTTTATCTGAATCTCTCTTCAAATTTTTGTATTGGCTTAACTTCATTAGACTCATGCTAGGTTTTTTGTTTCTGTTTTTTGTTGGTTTGTTTTTTTTTTTTCCTCCCAGGTGGAGAGGTCTACAGTTTTGGAAAACTGCCCTGGAGATCAGGACCGGAGGAGTCATGTGCTAATAGTCCTGTCTTAGAAAATACTTTGCTTGGACATCATGTTATTACAGTGGCAGCTGGCAGCTTCCATAATGGAGCCGTGACAGAAAGTGGTGTGGTGTACATGTGGGGGAACAATTCTGCTGGCCAGTGTGCAGTTGCTAATCAGCCATGTGTGCCAGAGCCACAACCCATCAGTATTTCTGATTCTGAAACCAGTCCTCTGTTATCAGTAAGGATTTTGCAGCTAGCATGTGGAGAAGAACACACGCTGGCACTATCACTAAGCAGAGAGATATGGGCTTGGGGGAGTGGCTGCCAGCTTGGTCTCATAACAACAACTTTCCCAGTGACAAAGCCACAGAAGGTAGAGCACCTGGCAGGACGTGTTGTGCTCCAGATTGCTTGTGGAGCCTGCCACAGCCTGGCTCTGGTACAATGTCTCCCTGTGCAGGAAATGAAGCCTATCCCAGAGAGGTGCAATCATTGCAGTCAACTCCTCATTACCATGACAGACAAGGAAGATCATGTAATCATTTCAGATAGTCACTGTTGCCCACTGGGTGTAGCACTGTCTGATAACCAACCAGAAAACCGTGTCTTCTGTCCCTCATTGGAGACCCCAGAAGGAAAAAGTGTAACAGGTAGCCAAAGTGAAGACTGTCAGAAACCACTTGTGGAAGAACATATGCTTGTTGCTTTAGAATCTGATGGAGCAAGTATGCCTTCCAGCAACGATGGACAGGAGGACAGTGGAATTTCTAGTCCTGGAAATATTCTGTTCCCAGACAAAAAAGAAGGGAAAGAGTACTTAATCAGTTTATCAGACCACTCATTAAATGAGAGCCTGGCGAAAAACATTTGCACAGAACCTGAGCAGGTTGGTACCTAGTCACTAGCTATTAATTTGCTACAACTCCTCTTGTACACGTGACAATGTTGCTCTTTTCACAAATGAAAATTGTGTTAGTTTAATGTAGGTGTGGTGGTCTGTAGTTTCAGAGTGTTTCTTCTCTGATGGTTTTCAACTTTTAAGTGGAAGAGTCTTTGTCCTCCATCCTTGTTCAGTTGTAAGCCTTTAATGTAAGCAGCCTTGACAGTGCTATAGTCTCTCCCCTTTGTAGTCCACAGTACCAGAACCACACAAGCCAGTTTCCCCTTCTCTAGCTGTTTTATGATGCATGGGTTTCCCATTTGTGTGGGGCAGTAAGCTGGTACTTGTCTAATTTACCTTTAAGGTAAAACTTTCTTTTCTGTATGTAGAACAAATCCCTTACAAATCTGTCTAATTTCTCAACCAGTTAAAAATTCTAGATTGCAAGTAAAGATTGTAAAGGTAATGTTAAAGCATCGATCAAAAGGCTTCTAATGTTAATTATGTAGGGGTGGCATAAACTTATAAACAGGGATGGGAAATACATAAGTACTACTCTTTTGTGTGATGTGGAAAATGGTTCAACAACACTGTTTTGATGCTGTAGCAGAACAGTAAAGTAATAATTTCTTAATAAGGATCAGAAAATGCTTGATATGAAGGTTCAAGAGCTGTTCCTAGCTCCCTGCCAAAATACTATGTTTTCCACTATTTTGAAAAAAAGTCTTGTTTGGCATGGGAGGGAAGAAGATACAACCCAAAAGCTATCAGACGGAAAACTAATCCAAAATCTTGCAGTGCAGTCTGGCAGTCCCTACGTAAGTACTGTCCTGCTGGACGGTTTATGGTAAAGGTAACATCTCTAAGAAAAACAGCCACTCTGTGGCCCGATATGCAAAATTCATAGCAGAATTCTGAAAACTTCTTTTGTCATTTCAAGTGTTGTGTAGATATCAATTTCTTAATTTTTTTTATAGTTACAGTAAGCAATTTTTCACAATGTTTCTGAGATAAATTTCACAGTGCCTAATAAATAGTTCATTTTTGTTATCACCTCTGATCACAAAAGTATTAAAACCAAAACAAACTGTCCAGTAGCTTGGTGATTCAGCAAGTTATTTTTCCTATTCTGAGGGAAACTTATTTCAGAGAAATAAACATTGTGTGAACACAGTTGTCCTTCCTTTTGCTTTGTGCTAATACAAATGCATTCTCGCAGTTGTGTGCCTCACTCATGCGAGAACTCCTGCAGTTAGGAAATGACTGAAACACGTAGTTTCATGCTCCCTTTCTCAACTCCTTGTTCCTGGAATATTTCCAGAGTACTGTTTCCCTCGCACCGTTCCAGGAATAAACAAGCCCGGAATTGATTCACTGAATCTTAACAGAATTGAGCATACATGTGAAGAGCAGAGATGAGGACTAAAGTAATGTTTCAGCGTTAGTAAAATCCTTTGTTTCTCTTTGCTTTCCTACACAAATGGAGTTTGCTTTTCTGTATTGTTAGGCATGCCTTTTGTAAATAGGAATGAAGTACAAATAAATAGGACCAATCCCAATCCTTTAGCCTAATTTTTCACAAAAAAGAGAAGTCAAAGATTGTTTTCCTTCTGGCAGGATAAAATGAGCTATAATATTTATGTTAATATTATTTCCCACCAGGTATTAGGTGGGAAAATGGGACTTTGTTTTAACATTCAAACTATTTGGCAAATATCATCTTGTACGTTATTTCTTATTTGGTAGGTAAATTGATTGCTATTATAGGTAATCATGTGCTGGTACTAATAACTGCCTTCATTCAGTTTGTCCCTAGTGTGACTTGATGATTATTAGCTAAGCTTTATATGGATACAACAGTAGCATAAGGGGACACATAGCCCAGAATGCTCTTAAGATAGACCTTGCAAAATGCATCTGTGAATCACTGTTTTCCTTTTAACGTATCGAAGGGAGAACTTACCTCTCTGTAAATGCAGAATGCTCACTGATGCACTTTAATTGGTGGCAAAGAAGTTGGTAATAAGCCTAAAATTAAACCCCTTTTTATATTTGTTTGCAAAGATCCTTTTTTTTGTATTTAAAAAAACCCCAGCCCTCTTATGGATGAGCTACAAGACAAACGCAACAGACAAAGCCCAGTCCATGTAGAAATGGTGCTTTGTCCTACCTTAAAAAATGTGACTCTGAGGAATAGATGTATACCTTAGTATGAAAAGCTTCCTCATAATGTCTTATTCAGTATAGCACATAGTTCAAATAGTGAGTGTGTATATCATCATCCTACTGTTATGTGCTGTCTGGTATGATAGTCTTCAATTTTTCTTTGGTTTTAGCCTTCTCAAGAAGAACAACTCGGTGCTTGTATCCCTGGCCCTCCAGGTACCAGCACATCTGCCTTGAACAGCTTGGTGGCCTCTTGTGCGTCAGCAGTTGGTGTGAGAGTAGCTGCTACATATGAAGCTGGAGCATTGTCTCTGAAGAAAGTAATGAACTTCTATGGCACACCTTCAAGCGAACCAGGATCTCAATCTGGTGGTGGTTCCCCAGGGCCTGAAGCTCTGAAAGACAGTCGAGAAGAGCAGGTCAGACTGGAATCCATGCAGGGAAAGAAGAGTTCCAGTTTAGTAGATATTAGAGAGGAGGAATCTGAAGGAGGGAGTCGAAGACTTTCTCTGCCTGGCTTGTTGTCGCAAGGTAAAAAAGCATGTTAGGAAAACCAAGAGACTGGAAAAGTTATAATAATGTGGAGGTTTATAACTGAAAAGAAACATATTTATTGAACATAAATCTAATAATCTACCAAAGGTGTTTATGAGTTATAAACTGTATCTTAGGACTTGAAGGCAGTGGGGGGAGTGAAGACTAGCAGATACTGCATGCTAAGAAAACCAAAAGCATAGTGGGTTTAGGAATCTTCTTTATTGGTAAAGTAAGATAAAGTGGGCACATTGTAGTAGTCTGGGCGTCTTACTGCAAAATGATGGCAAACTATCTTTCATGTAAGTTGCATAGCAGATAAAAATCTGTGTGGCCTGTAATCCCTACTGCACTGAGGTGGTTTTGAGCCAGGGATCTAGAAATATTACAATTCCCACTGCCAAACTTCAAAGTTAATGACCTTCTTCCCTCATAGATTTTAGTGTTGTTAATTGCTCTGAATGAGTGAGTACATGGTTTAGTTCTTTATTGATCTTGGATCTGAGGGGAGATGTTAGGAAATACTGAAGTCTTTTGTTCGCTGCAAGGATATATTTTCTTTCAAAACATACTTTTTTTAATGTATAGTTCGTTTTGGTTCATTTGCTTCAGTATAACTGTGTAGTTCTCATATGCCTGTTATCCTTAATAGCTGGTAAAAATTAGTTGGGATCTGTCTACTTTTAACACATATGTAACTTCTGTGTATCAGTAACCTATCTACTTACATGTCAGCCTTTGCTCTCAATCTTAATTAAGACCTCTTTAAGAAGTCTTGATCAGTTATCTCAGATGGTACAGTTACTGTGTAACACAGTCTGAGAGATATATTTATCTAAAATGATGAGCAATTTTTCTATCTCTTGGCCTGTTTTCAGTTTCTCCTAGGCTCTTACGGAAGGTAGGGCGGGCAAAAATGAGGACTGTAGCTCTGACTCCAACCTACAGTGGTGAGGCTGATGCTCTTTTACCCTCTCTGAGAACGGAGGTATGGAGCTGGGGAAAGGGGAAGGAAGGACAGCTAGGACATGGCGATGTTCTGCCAAGGTGAGATTTCTTTAAATGTTTTTTAGTAGGTCACTAGGAAATCTTGAGTATTCAACTTCTCAAATTCGGTCAACTGCCTTGTATTGTGCTCTTGTTCTTTTGTGTTGTGACCTAAGTTCCTCCAAGTAACACGTTTTATGCTGTATTGTTACTGAACATCAATCAGTTATGACTTTTCCCCTTGTATTCACTAGGAGCTTTGGTGATATTTGCACTTTGTCCAAATTGGGGTGAGGTTTATAATCAACTTTTACCCTTCATGACCTTTTTGACTAAGCTGGTTTATTGCCAAAAGACTCCATGTATGTTTGTTTTCTCTAATTTGTTTTTTGGGGAAAAAATAAAACTTGGAATTTATTTTTGTCTTAAATACCTCTGATAATCTTTTTTTCTCCTCCCTCCACCCTGGGTTCTGGGGATTGACAGGCTTCAGCCGCTGTGTGTGAAAAGCCTAGATGGTAAAGAAGTCATTCACCTCTCTGCTGGTGGCCATCATTCCTTAGCACTCACTGCCAAATCCCAGGTACAAGTGATTATCATCATTTATTGCTTATCTGTGACATAATTGTCATGTTTGGTGTTTTCTAGGTTTTTGCTTCTTTTGCCTCTAAACTTTTGTTTCCATTTGTGGGAGGCAACTTGGAAGCAGTGTGGAATTTTAATTCTGTTTCTGCCAAAGTTATGCGTGTACCATCAACATTATGTTTAAAGATTGCAATGACTTGATTTGGTGCATTCTATTTCTGAAAGTGAGAAGACAATTTGAGAATATAGGAAGACAGTGGAAATTAGGGAAGTGCTTCTTGGTACATGAATCTTAAACCCTTGTGTGTGTTTGCACACTTGATGTGTTGTACTACCACAATTCAGTATGTGTCCATGTATATAAATTTACATTCTCATGTTTAGCTATGTTTCTTACAGGTGTATTCATGGGGCAGTAATATCTCTGGCCAGCTTGGTCACTTGAACTCCCCAACAACAGTCCCTCGTCTCGCAAAGGTACCTTCTGTTTTCTGTATTTTTCTTCGTTCAGTTTAGGGTCTCTTCTTCTATGAGTGAGTGCAAAGTAATATCTAAAAACTGACCTTGTTTATGTATCTGTGTGCTATATACTAATAGAACCCTTGATTTCTTTGGCTTATACTGTGAATACAATCCTTAGATAAGCTTGTGAAAATCTACCCAAGAAATCCTTTATGCAGACTTCCACTGTTTTTTGACCACACTGAAGTTCTAAAACTGAGAAATGTGACTGGTTGCATCTTCTTATCAAATTCTACTTCTACCTTATATTTGGGTTCTCTGATATCGATGTTGCAGTGCTGAAACTTTTAAATACCTTGGAACACTGTTGTTATTCTAAACATTCCTCTAGCATTTTTAGCTTTGCTAGACCATGACCATATTTATTGTTCCTTTCTGTATTTCCAGAGCTGTTTTGGCAGTGGGTTTTCTGTTTGTTTTGAACTTTTCATCACATTGAGTGAATAGCCAAATAATTATTTTGGTTTAGACCAGACCCTTGCCTATGTTCTCTGGTGCTTGTCTTAGTGGAAAACTAGCTGCAGTTTTCCTGCTTAGGCCTTATGCAAATTAATGTACAGCATGTTAACTGTCCCAAATGTATAGATTTCCTAGTTAAATGTAGAGGGGAGAATAGTGTCCCAACTTTAATCAAGCTCACCTGATGCCCATTTAAAAAAAAAAAAAGATTTATAATTTAAAGACAAAAAATCAGCCACTAGAAAGAAGACTGGAAAGAAAGATAATTTTCAGTATACACGCAAGAAATGTGTTTGTTATGAGACACTGAAGTTGAAAAATTACCAGTTACTGCAATACTTGTTCTTGGCAGGTCTATTATGTGTGTGTGTGGCTAGAAGAGTTAAGTAGTCTCCTCTCCTTCCAGCTTCAGGTGTGATGATTTCTAATGTCTTTTCCTTCCTCATGAATTCCAGGTGTGTGGTGATGGTGTTTGGAGTACAGCAGCAGGACTAGATCATTCCCTCTTCTTAGCAGATGAGGAAGACTTCCAACCTGGATTATATTACAGTGGCCAGGAGACAACAACAGAAAATAATCTGTATGAAAATAGCTGTACTAAGAGTCCAATTTTGTTACTGTCCTGTAGTAAGGTGAGTGAAATTTCCTTTAAGTTAGTGCAAATCATACTGATGCTTTTTGGAAATAGCACAGTGCTGGTTGTTCAACTAGCTTTAAGGGTGTCAAGTCAAGTAACTGGTTCCTAGCAGTCAAATCAGGAGCACAGCTTATGGAGGGCAGAGAGGAGGCCTAATTAGTATTGTTCTCTTCCCTGCCTGTTTCTTGGTCTTTCCTTCTGTTTGAGGGACAAGGAGGTGTTTCCAGTGTGTCTAATCCATTTCCTTCCATGTGTGCATGTTGCAGAAGTGCACCCACCACAGTCTTCATGTATTTATTCTTTGCTGCTATTGCTTTTCATTTTCCTGTTGTTTCTCAAGTGATTGAGGGCACTGCCTGCTCTATTCCATTCTGCTTCCTATGCATGTTGTTTATGAGTGAGCAGAAGGTCCCCCTGAGTTCTGCATCGTCTCCTTCCCTCCCCCTCCCTTTCTCATGGGTGTAAAGGGGTAACTGAGCAAAGGCACCAAAATGTGCATTTGCGTGTTTATGGGAGAGAGGAGGTGCCCCATGCGATTTTTTTCATCAAGCTGAATCTCATATCTGCCTTGAAGTTGGCATGAGGTGGGGGAGTGTGTACTCTGACTGCACGTCTTCTTCCAAGTTGTTTCTATGATTTCAGACCAACCTGAGTTTAAGGTAACAAAAAGGAGATGGTGAGGGTAGAAAGCAGCTCTTTGTCTCAGCTCTTCTGAGTTTCATTGCTACTTCCCTAGATTGAGCAGAATAGCAGTTGGAGAGAGGTTTTGTGGAGGCACAGGGATTTAGACACTGGGTCCATGCATATGCACGTGCATGTGTGTGCATGCATGTGCACACATGTATGTGCGCACATAAACACACACTTGTATTCCCTCTATAAGATTGCTGACAGCCATTCCCTTCTCTTCTCTTCTCTTCTCGGGTGACTCGTAGGCTCTTGCATATCAGAATTGGCCTGTGGGTTGCTTGTTGAAAAACTCTGGCTCAATGTTTCTAAGAAATCCTCCATTTAACAACAAAAGAAATACAAGTAGAGCTTAAACACTGCATTACTATATGGTATTGCATGTGAACCAGAACTAGTGAGGAGCCACAATGCATCAGTGGCACTTGTGCTGACCTTAGAGTAGAATTTTGCTTCCAACTACTGTGGAAAGCAAATACGTACTAATACCTAC
Organism: Aptenodytes forsteri; assembly: GCF_000699145.1. NCBI lineage: Eukaryota > Metazoa > Chordata > Aves > Sphenisciformes > Spheniscidae > Aptenodytes > Aptenodytes forsteri. The sequence continues at coordinate 1,412,704 of NW_008795918.1, forward strand.
ACTAATACCACTTGTATTGATATGCTTTATTCTGCATCACCCTATTTTTAAATTGGAGTGTAAAAAGAAAAATATTAAAGCTGCTGTTTTTTTCTTTTCTCTTTTTCATCTTTCAGATAGGGTACATAAGCAATGTGATAGCTGGTGGTGACAACTGTTTGGTCTTAGTAGACAAAAACGTAATGGGATATATTGCCAGTTTGCATGAGTTGGCTTCTACTGAGAGAAGGTTTTATTTCAAACTGAGTGAGATCAAATCTCAGGTTCTTAGACCTCTTTTAGGTTTAGGTAAGACCTTATTTTAATATTTTCTTTGATATTATTTCCCCTACGTTCCACAACAAATTTCCTTATGCAAAATTTAAAAGTAATTATATATTTTTAAGATAAAGCTAAGGTCTTACTCTTCTCCCCTGTTCGGATGAACTGGTGAAATATAGCTGCATTTTGACATCTGCATTATGTTATTAGTATTTGCACTTTTCCTGACTGTTTCACCTGAAATAACTTAATTATTTAAGCTGTATTTAGTCTAAAATTGTTGAATTCCTGATTCTGGATAATGTAGCCATGAGGTGAAATTGCCAATAAAACATCTAAACAGCACCTTCTGGTAATTCTCTTTATTAATGGGTGCTGCTCTTTCGTAAGGTAAGCTAAATTACTTTCTGGTCTGTTACAGATAATTTGGGCAATGCAAATACAATCCAGTTGTTGCAGGAAATGGCAAGCAGGTTCAGCAAGCTATGCTATCTCATCGGTCAACATGGAGCTTCCCTAAGTAGCTTTCTTCATGGAGTAAAAGAAGCCAGGAGCTTGGCCATCCTGAAGCATTCCAGTCTCTTTTTGGATAGTTACACTGAGCAAGTATCCAATTCCCTCTCATCTTGAGTCTCTGCAGGATTAATCCACTGACCGCAACAAGCCCTGAGTTAGGGCAAAGTAGATCATAAGGAAAACTATATAAGTAACTGTTGTGCAAATTGTATTCCTGCAATTTAAAATGTATGGAGAGTTTTACACAAACTAAGTCATTTTGTAATGAGCTATATATTTCAAAGTCTTCACCAGTGGAGTACACTGGACAGCTTCAGCTTCCCTAGTGTAAAAATCTATGTACAAGCTCCTCTTTGGTTGCTCGACATGTACCTGTTAGAAAGCAACATGTTCATTACTTAATAGTAAGGATCCTGTAATATAATGTAATAGAGTTACCATGGCTAGGCTACTAAGTAAAGCTACCTTTGGCGGTTTATTGTAGTTACAAAATGCCTTTTCAGTAGTCATTAACTAAAAACTGTCTCCTGGAAGAACGATTCTTCTGTCCTGATATCTGCTAAATAGCTAGCATTACACCCTTCACCCAAAAGACAAAGCTGCTTTAGTGCTCAGAATTAAGTCTGAATTATCCTGGTTGTTATTTTTTAGCTTAATGCTTTTGGGAGAGTAAGTCTATGCAGTCATGCTGTTTGCTGTCTTTCTCCTCAGTAACTTTTGTAGCTGCTGGATTATTTCATCCAAATGTAGCAGAAGTCTCATCATACTTAATACCTACAGGCTTTTGTGAAAAATACTGGCTTGACAGAGAGGAGAGTCTAAAAATGTCCTCTCTGAATGTAGTCGTGGTTACCAGACATCTGAAAATCTCTAAGGGAGCAAAATTTCAAGATCATCAACTTCAGTTGTTATGCAGTAGCATTTTGAATGTGCAGCTAGTTGCACTTTTTTCTAACACAAGCATAACAGTTAACCACTTTTACTGGGTCAGTGATAAACTTATGCCATATCACCCTAAAAGAAGCTTTCTTCTCTGTTTATCAAATGGGTTGTTCATAACTACAAATATGTATTTTCCTCCTTTCTTACTTAGTCTTGGACTTCAGTTTTTCTTGTAATCTGGATTTCCAGAATTGGTTCTCACTACTCAGAAGGGTTTCTTAATTTCTTCTTCCTCCCTGTCAAAGACTGAAATACCTAATTTCTGTTCTCATTACTGCCTGTCTTCTGCTCTTCCCCTTTGCTTTCTAATGCTTTACACGTTTTTCTGTGTATGGCATCAGAACCTATGCATGCTCCTCAGCATAGTGACTTGAGCATCTTCCAGGGATCCATCAGGCAACATAAGTATTTGTTAATTGGGCTAAGCTGAGACCTCTTCCCTTGGAGAAAAGTGTTTTTTAAAATGGTTTTCTTTTTTGGTAGGGGAGAAGTGAAAGGTAGAACGTTGAGTAGCAGGAAAAGAGAAATTCCCATCTTGAAATTTCCATCTTGAATATAATTAGAAGTTAGCAGTATTAAACTGTTGAAACAGATGGCCTATTCTGTACATGCCCAAATATGGGGGAAACAAAAAATTCAAGTTTTGTTTGCAAAGTAAGCCTTCTGCATTGTGCTAATGGCAGCAGAAATGTGGAATAGTAATGCATGTTCTATCCTCCATGTGGAAAGTGAATACTAAGTGTTCCAGTAACAGAGTGTTTCACTGTTTAATATTTTCTCAAGTACTTAGATTACTTGTATAGTAGAAGATATTACAGATCTCATTGGTAAACTGTTGGAAATTAAAACAGTTTCTATTTCCAGGGATGTTCTTATTTTGTAACTGAAACACTTTTTTGTCCCCATTTTAGGTATTGTACTTCAGTAACAAACTTTCTCGTAATGGGAGGATTTATGCTCCTTGCAAAGCCAGCAATGTAAGCAAACTTTTACCATTTTTTGGAGTTTTTGATCAACTAGCAAAGAACCATACTTTAAAGTAGTGTATGTGTGTAGTAATGAGCATGCGGAGGCTGGGTCTCATCTTGCTTGAGTACAGTAATTTCTCTTCTGTCAGATGAAGAAAAAGTTGCTTTCTCTCAACTGTGACAAAAATTTAGGTTAAAATGCTGCTGAATGAGTTCAGTTACTTTTATCCTGCATGTGGAGAAAGGAGTAAAAAAAGCATAAATTACTGTGAATTCCTTGAAAAAAACGTAAATAGATTTCAGATAATGATTTTTTTTGAAAGCTTAGTCTTGAGGTTAAATTTTCATCATCTATTCAGTGTTTGTTAGTATTTTATTTTTCAAATGTTGCTGTCAAGAAAATACAGAACAGCAAACTAAGAAGTTGTAAGAGTAGATAGTGTGAATGCGCTTTCATTTGAATTCTTTAAGTTTATGGAAGCGCTTTAAAATGATGCAAAAATAACATTTCTGCACGTGTATCTTCTCTGCCTCTCAAGGTTGCTTTACTCTATTTCATGCATAGATGCTCTTAAATGTGAGGAAGGAATTGTACCTTAAGGCCTGAGACAGTATATTTGAAATTTATAGATCATAAAGTAAAGCTTTTTTCTTAGTTCAGTAGTATTTTTGTCTAGGAAATAAAGTAATGACACTGTGCATCTTTCACTGTAGTGCTGTGAAGAAGTTGTTGCAATGAGCATATTTTTTAACTTGTCTGAGGAATTGCCAGCTTTCCTTCCTTCCTAAATTCTGTAATCTGGGAGTAATTCTGTTACAGCTGTTCATGGAGCACCTTGAATGTAGTGTAAACGATGGTATTGGAAGTTCTTTGAAACACCAGGGTACCTAATGCAAAGAATTTTCTGCACCTGAGGACCAGTGCCAAAGACTAAATACAAAAATCCCACTGCAGAGAGACACTGAGAATCCTTCTGCGTTGGTCAAGATTTTTAGGGTGACTTACAGGAAATCTTCGTTCAAGTATAAGCTTGTTTATAATTAGTAGTGAACAGTTCTGGATGCTGAAATTACTTGTACTGAATTCTTCGCATCAATTGTCACTGTCAGGTGTCACAGCTTCTCCTACTGCAACCAGGGTCTCATTAGGTGAATAACACTTTGCAGGTTCTGAAACTTCAGGGAGGAGATGTCTTAGAAGTTTTGTCCTGCTACTTGCAAAGGGAAGTCAAGAATATCTTTGATAATGATGAATTTCCCCTCACCCCCTCCCCGAGGGATACTGTCTTAAGTCAGTGGTTAATGATGTCAGCCTTTTATGGATATTCTGCAATATGAATGCATTAGAAGTAGTCCCAACTTTAAAAAAAGTGCTAGCTACAATAGAAGTCTCCATTGTTGGCAGGTTTTTGAGCATTTACTCTGAAAAAGTAGATGAGCTATACTCAGTGTTATGAATCTGTTATTATTTGACACTTTTCTACAGAGGTGTCTCTCATCCTCATCCATGTGAGAATCTTGAAGCACTTTAAAAATGCAAGCCATCCAGATGGTTAAATTTAAAATTAAGAAATATGGTCTTCTCTCTAAAGAAGACTTTATTCCTAAGGCTTGTTAAACAAGAGAGTTCTTAAATATCATTAGCTGACCTAGACAAGGTACGTTATTTTGATGTGTGAAATGGCATCTTACTAATCATGTAGAATTCTTAGGGACCCTGCTGTGCAATTCTCTGATCTGTTTCGCTGTCCCTAGAGCCTGCTTTCTCAGCCTCACCTGATTCTTGCAGCTTGTGGTTTAAATGCTTCCCAGCTGGATGTTTTAATGCAGATGTGTCATATGTGCCAGCACACGTGTGCACACAGATATAGTGAAGGAGAGGGAAAAGTAGGTTTGTTTTCCTTTTAATGAAGAAATCCTGGTTTTGTGTGCTAATGCATTGTCTTCAGAATCATTTCCCTCTTCTTCTCTGAACTAGATTAGTTCTCCCTCTTGGAAATCAGACTGAGGATTGAACAGATTTCCTGCCTTTCTTTGAGGTAGGATGTAATTTTTCTAGTTAGGGGAAAAACTGGTCAGTTGCCTTGAACAGCAGGGGTGGGGAAGAGATTATTTGGATATATTTAGGGAAGTGCACTGGAGCAAAGTTAAGATTCTTTCAGGCCTTCTTGTATGAATCAAGTGTTAGAAACTTACTACTCTAACAGTAATGGGGAAGTCATTCCACCTGTTAGCTCTTTTGCTGATCAAGTGTTAAAGGGGAAAAAGGCAATTAGTTACTCTCCAAGTGGGGCAACTTAGTCAACTTTCTTCAACCAGTTTAATGACTGAGCATGTGAGGGTAGCAGTAAAAAAAGTCCTGTGTTGCAGTTGTTAGGGAGCTACATGTCTGTATTACTGTACTTCCTTAAACTAAATTGGGAATAGATTAATAAGCAGCATGCATTTGCCTTCGTAATTTTTATTGGTTTGTGATAATCCAAAAAGGGGCATTCTGAGCTCATTTATATAAAACATCGCTGATGTCTCGCTGTCTCTTTTCTTCTCTCCTCCCTCTGTTCCCCAATGGTCCCATCATTTAGAGACTTCTTGAGTAAAAACCAGGAGCTGTTACAGAAACTGTCTGAGAAGAATGAGGAAAACCTCCAGCTAGTGGAAGTTCTGAATGCTCTGTTTTTCATGCCATTTGGACGACTTCATAATTATGCTAGAACTTTGCTAAAGCTTGCCACATGTTTTGAAGTGGTAAGCTGGCTTTGTTATCTATATCTGAATAAATATACACATGAAACTTATGGCTCGGAAGTAACTGTGTGAAGCAAATGCCAGGTAATTAGAAATAGCTTAGTCCTCAGAGAAGCTACCTCGGTCTTCTATTTGCTGCAGGGAAGATCATGCACACTTATTTGCGCAATCTTGCACCACACCTGCACAGATCACATGACAGGTAGAAACTTGTTACCCTGCCAGAACTTGTTTGTGTGCCTGAGTGCTTAATTGCAAATATATTATTTTCATGTTTGCCTGTTGCTTTTCAGTTCCATCTGGCGTCATTACTGTAGCTATCCTTGGCTGTAATATTCTACTAAAAATACTACATATATATTAGGTAGACTCTTACCACATATTTAGATGTATATAATTCATTCTTTTGAAAGAAAAGATGACTAAACAGGAGCAATAACTACTTGTACGTTTATCCCAATATAGTCATTTAAGGTATTACTCCTGCAATTATTAGCACTACTTCTGCTACAGCTTGTTAAGCTGCAAGAAGGTAGATCATGTAATTGTATATTAATCATTCTCCTCTTAACATTCATGGAACTTTTGTGATTTTAAAAACTCCCAGCGCACCAACACAATGCGTGACCAAGAAAATAACTTAGCCTACATTGTTCCTTTATTGACCAGACCAACTGTTATGCATTTGATGCTGATTTAATAAAATGAGCAGTTGCATTGCAGCTTGGTTAGTGTTGTTGGCACAGGTGTTCAGAAATACTCTCAGGTCTGTCTTACCTTGTGCCCTATAGGCATCTCCAGAATACCAGAAGCTACAGGATTCTAGTTCTTGTTATGAGAGCCTTGCTGTCCATCTTAGCAGAAAAAGGAAAGAAGCAGAATACACGCTTGGCTTCTGGAAGACCTTTCCTGGGAAAATGACGGTATAATGACAATTGTCAGTCCATTAGCAGCTTGAATCTCTTGCTGTTAGCGTTATACCCTGTGTCTATTACTGATGCTATTGTCCCAGTTGCACTTCTCATTTTTCTAATTTGTGTTGCTGTAGTACTCTTAACTTTAAAAAGGTTGGCCCTTTACTATGAAAGACAAATAGCACTGACCTTAGGTCGCAATCAGTGAGAAGTAAGCTTCTGTAATTTTGTTTTTAATGCTACCTGTAGGATTCCTTGCGGAAGCCAGAGCGTCGTTTAATCTGTGAAAGCAGCAATCGGGGGTTGTCCCTACAGCATGCTGGAAGATTCTCTGTAAACTGGTTCATCCTCTTTAACGATGCTCTGGTACACGCTCAGGTAAGCCAGCTTGTATCCAGGAACAAAACCTTTTCTCTGCTTCAAACAACATGACATATTTTTCATGTAGTGAAGATAAGTTTTTGCACCGTTCACTGCAATGTTGCTTGAACACTTAAAAGTAATATTTTTTTCATGTTTACAAATAAATTTGAAATGATGTACTATTTTTTTAATGTTTGATTGCTGTTGCCCTGTGGCTGGCATCGTTTCTGTTGGCTATTTCTCGAAGCAAGGTGCATATAAGGAGCCTGTAATGCTCAGTTTTCCCTAGTCCTCAAAGAAAGGAAAAAAACTGTTCAGAAAAAGCATGGGGCAGGGGTAATGGATCAGTACCCAGTGAAGTATCCCTTCTCCTTCTCCTTGCCTACAGTTCTCAACGCACCATATTTTTCCCTTGTCCACACTGTGGGTAGAAGCTCTTTCAGAAGAAGCTGGTAATGTGTGAGTATTCTTGCTTGTGATGCTGAAATAGTCAGATATCTTGGGAGGGAGGATGAGCGTTTTGTAACCAATTATTGTAAACTAAGAGCGGAATAGGCTGGATGCAATCATGTCTACCCCTCTTTCTTATTTCAGAAAACTTCTTGTATTTCTATGTCTTAAAAAAAAAAAAAAATTGTATAAACATCAGAAAGAATAAGGTAGTCAAGAGGAAAGCAAGTAGTCTTTCCTGCTGCTTCTTTTCACTGCTGACTTAATAAAGGTGAATGCTAGCTGGGGTGGGGGAGGGAAGATACAATATTCATGCTCTAAGAAACCTTGCCTTTTTCAGGATGAAATTTCACTAGATTAAAATATTTCCCCCCTCCCCCATGTAGGAATGGATTGAAGATTACAACACCAGAAGAACAGTTTGTTCTTGTTTCTTCAACACCACAGGAAAAGGTAGGCATATCTACAGATTTTGCATGACTTCAGTGATATGAATGAGGTTTTTTTCTGTCCTACTGTGGAACCAAATAGGGAGAAGTATTGCCTAAGTATTCACCAAGAATGAATTCTTCCTACAACTTGGCATGCAGGTTGACTGTATGCTGTGCTTGACTATAGCAGTGCTCCAATTTACAACACTGTACTGAGGAGTGCAAAGGAGGTTATTGTAGTTGCTGTAAAGGTGGGATTCAATGCAAAGACAGATGTTAGCTAAATTCTGTGGTGAAACGCTTTCTGTTTCAGACCAAGTGGCTGAGGGCAATAAGCCAAGCAGTGGATCAGGCCCTTAAAGGGACTTCTGACTTAATTCTATATGGAGCTGGTGGGAATGTGCCAAGACAGGAACCTCCTATTTCTCGCAGCGCCAAATACACCTTCTATAAGGACCCTCGATTTAAGGATGCTGTTTATGATGGGAGATGGCTTTCGGGAAGACCCCATGGCAGGTAAAAGCATTTGAACGTAACAGCTGAGAACAAAATGAGTTGGTTGCTCTATCAATAAGTAGGCTCACTCACAGAAGTTATTTGGGGAGTGTGAAGTAAACTGATTATCTTATACATGTGTATGGCTTTGTATTTTTTCCAGAGGGATCCTAAAATGGGCAGATGGAAGAATGTACGCTGGGACTTTCAGGACTGGGCTGGAGGATGGGTAAGATCCTCTCACTACTTGTGGAGCCAGAGGGCAAGAAATACCTTTTGTTGTAGGAAATAATAACAAAAACCTTTTAATTAAAGGTTTTGCAGTGAATCTTACTGACTCAGGGTTATGTATATTAACAAGATATATCTATATGTTGATATATCGATAATCTCTCATTTATCCAGAGGTATGCTTGTTGTCTTCACAACAGACTCTGCAACTGCGTGATTAAAAATTTGCTCTTTCATAAAAACTGAAACTAATTGGGGTAATCAGCTGTAGGATGGAGGAAGGAAATGGTAAAACAGCCAAGGAGAAAGAATGGGTGAGATCGGA
>NW_008795918.1:1421461-1439019 GCF_000699145.1 Aptenodytes forsteri
GGAGGAAGGAAATGGAAAAACAGCCAAGAGGAGAAAGAGGGTGGGTGGGTGTAAACTCCTAAGCAGAGGAAGCCAATTGAAAAGTCTGCAGTCAACTTTCTGCTGTATAGGTAACTATTAACTTTTTGCATTGCAATATTCTTTCAAAAGTTCTGTTGGTTTTTTTATCCTTCTAGAAAATGCAATGCCTTTCATACAATGTAGTTTTCCTTGCTGCATTTCTGGTAGAGCAAGGGTTTAATAATTCCGGAAGGAGGCAACTAAATCTTGAATCGAGACTTCAGGGTTTGGGTGATGAACACAAAACTAATGAGAGTATCTGATCCTGATGATTAAGATAACTAGTACAGAGGAGTTTGAAAACAGGATGAATGGAAGTCCTAGACATTATCAAGTTATCTGGTGAAACAAATAAGACCACTTGAAAGTAACTTAATAATTTATTACACAGCTTTTGAATTAATCTATGGATTTCATTGCTTAGAATCTGCTTAGGGCACTTAGAGGCTAAGAGGTTAACTTCTTTCCAAAGGCATTTTTATATGACTCTTGTGAGCAGACATGTCTGTACTGGGCAGGATAAAAATATATGAGGAGTCCTATTGGCTTCCAGATGCATTTGCAAAGTATGGAGTTGGAGGGGAAATCGAAATGCGGTCTGGCTGCAGACAGCTTTTTAAAATGCACCTTAGCTATTGGTATAATGTCAAACTATAAAACCAGATTAGAGCTTTGGTGATTTGTAACTAATAGTAAGCGTAACTAACCCTGGTGATTTTGGGGTTCTTGGAGATGGAAATACTGCAAACAAATCCCCACCAGAAATAAATGGATTGGTATTTGTATTTCAGCATGCATGCTATAGTCTTAACACTTAACAATAGTAATGTCTTGTTGGGGTAGACACAACTCTCAGGAGAACCTTCATAACTGGATTTTCATCTCCTCAGAAGATTTAAATCAATAAATAAAAGTTGTATGTCTCATTCTTTTCAGGCATACTGAAATTGTGAACAATTCTGTGCCACTGTTTGAGCATAATTGGAAGCTAGCGTCTTTTTTAAAAATACTCTCTGTAGCAATATATGTTTTAATCTTTCCCTGGAATAAAGATGTGCTTGAATTATCAAGACCTGAAGAAGACGACAAAGGTAGAAGCAGTCTTAGGATGTGGGAAGACTTGTGGCCTTTAGAAAGCTGAGAAAAATGCTGCAGTGTGGTAGAGAGGGGAATGTTTACAACATGCCACAATCAAACAGGAGAAAAGCAGTACGGACTAAACTGACCTAGTGATGCTGGAATTCCTGCTTTCTCTTAAAAAAAAAAAAGTAAAAAAAAAAAAATCTGTAACTGCTGTAGTTGAAGAGATGCCCTAAAAATGATAGAGAGCATTCTGATTTTAGAATGGGTCTGTGATATGTATCTGTTCCTGTTTATAATGAAGTGTGTTAGCATTATAGCTGCTTGTGTTCCATTTCTGTGCATTGACAGGTATGGTGAATACAGAGTGCTAAACAAAGCATTGAATAAGGATGACCATTACGTGGGGTACTGGAAGGAAGGCAAAATGTGTGGGCATGGAGTCTACAGGTAACATGTAGCACTTGTGTTGCTGTCATTGCAGAAGGGGAAGCGGGGCTGATGCTCTGGCACACTGCTTACCAAGCTTCTGTATGTAGCTTTCTTGTTACATTTCAGACTTGTGATTATAGTTAGCTTGGCTTATTTTCTGCTTTGCTTTTGGTAGATTGCTCATGATGCATACTTGTACAGTGTTCTGTTATTAATATCTATTCTAATGTTACTACCACCTTTCAATAATAGAGGATTCTTTCTTCTGAGAGATAAATATAAACTCTAATGGCCTTGCTTGTTGGGGAGAGAGTGGCTTTAAAACAACAAAGCATCAGAAGACTTGTATTAAAGGCTCACTTTTATCCCAAATATACTTTTACTATAGTTCCTGCTTGGTGTGGCTGTAATGTAATTCCTAGAAGGAAAAAGAGAGGGTTGATCTGTTCTGGGCTGGGGGGTGGGGAACCACCACCAAAAAAAAAAACCAACCCAAAACCAACCAAAAAAACCCCCCCTAACAGAAAAGTAGATTATAGGAATCTTACTTAATCTCTTTTTCTTTATAGCTATGCTACTGGTGAGGTGTATGAAGGGTGTTTTCAGGATAACATGCGTCATGGGCATGGTCTGCTACGCAGTGGGAAGCTGACCTCTTCCTCTCCCAGTATGTTCATTGGACAGTGGACAATGGATAAGAAGAGTGGTTATGGAGTTTTTGATGATATCACGAGGTAATGCTTCATTTCCACAAATCCTTAAACGCTGGTATGACGTGCAATTGCAAAAAGAGTAGGAAAGGATTTGATCTGTCAGTAGCAGTAGTAGTGCATGTTTATTTTTAAATTTTTTTTTCTTTATACTAGGTTTTCTGGGTTGATGATCTAAAGAATTGGGTCTAGAGACTGCTTTTTGGTGCTGCTTCTGGAGTAAATGTGGGGGGGTTTGTTTTGCTTTGTTTTTTTCTGCCTTGCTTTCCTGTCATACTCCTGACTGAAAACTAGCACTGAATATGGTATCTTACTGAGGTATCTTGTTGTGCGAGTGCTGAAAGTTTTATGAATGTCATGTGAGGAGTATTCTTTCATCTCAGGCCTGTAAGACTGGGTTGTTCAGTGATCTGATATACAGGACTAGGTAAATTTTAGCTCGTGCTCGGGTTTTCCATTGACTTACTCTGTCAATGCAGCGGAGGGAAGATGCTTTCTCTCAGGGCAGATTAGTGAAATGGTGGTCTTGGAAACAGAATTGCACTGAATGAATACTGTCTGAGCACAGATCAATATAGTCTGTTTTCTCAGTCACCAATTTAATGCTGTTTTTTCCTGAAAAGAGAGCTTTTGGTGAGAGCCCAAGAAAACTGGTTTTGGTTTAACTGAACCGAAAGCCCACTTAAAAAGCAGAATAGTAGAAAGTCTGGAGGTGAAGGGGGGGTGTGGGAGTGCGTATGTGGATATTTTTATGAAGCAGAGCTATTGTGGTATCTCCAGGTATTTCCTGATGTCGGTTTTGCATTTAGTCTTGCTTAGTAGTGTGGTGGTTGTTCTTACACTCTAGTGTCAAGATGTCTCCACATACTTGATTTAGTCATTTATTTACCTAGGACAAACTAAAGAGATGGCAGCTTTCCTTGCAGATCCTCTCACTTCTAGAATTTGTAAATGCAGTGGCAGTTTGGGGGGGGCGGGGAGGAGCGTGGCATTTGCTTTCCATTCCAGAGTTACTCAAATATGAGTGAGCTGCCCTCATGGTAGTTTTCTTTCTGTCTCAGGGAAGGATATGTGCATACGTTTCGCCTAAGGATTCATTTTCTTCACTTATTCTTCAGCGCAGACAAATAAGGAATAGCTGCAGTCACTCTTTATAACTTGTCGTTATTGCAAACCAGTCATTTGAGCAAGTGGGACTTCTACTCTGTTATGTTTCCATCCTGCTAACTGAGTATGCTGCACCTGTCTCTTCAAGAAGCTTTCACCCAACAGAGACCCCTGTAGCTGGCATGATGAATAAAACCAGCATCCTGCTAGGTTATGGGTCCAATTAGCTGGAAGATACCCCTGAATTTAGATTAATGGCTGGGCTTGTTCTCTTTACTATGACCATAATTTTTCCTGGATACTAGAAGGAAAACGCTCTGTAATAAGCAGAGTTCTATTAAATCAATCACTAGTTTCCTTCTAAAAGCAAACAAAAAAGCCCTTGACAAGTTAATTTTTTTTTTATTACTTGTATGGTGAAAACATGTTCTTTTTCAGAACAACTGGAAAAATAGATTATTTCAAAATATTTGGGACTTGCGCTTAGTTTCAAACACTCTAGCCTGACCTGTGTGGACTTACACTCACAAAAAAGTATTTTAAATAGTAGTCTGAAACAGGCTGATGTTTACTTATGAGCAATCTTTAATTGTCTAATAATTTTTTTATGGCATGACCTTTGTTAGGCTATTATCCAGAAACTTTCTACAACGTGATCTGTTTCCTTACAATTTTTGCACTCTAATATTTTCAAAATGTCATGTATGACTTTGTAGGTCTCCCTCCTATCCCCCAAGTAGAACAGCTTGGTTTCTTTCATTTATTATCCTCTCAATTTGAGTCATCTGAGTTTAGGTAAAGAAATCAAAAGCTTTGGCAAAAAAAATGACTAAGCTTCTTGCATCTTTTTAAAAATTGTTAAATACATCAGGTAGATGCCCGATGAAGCTGAAGATCCCCTTTCATATGCAACTTAAATCTTGGATAAAGCTGATGCAGATCAGCTAACAAGTTTTCCTCGTTTCTTATGTGCTGTAGCTACTGCTCAGGTTCCTTTGGATAGGAATTGGGCTTAACTGGGCTTCAGCATTGTTTCAGGTCATCAGGAACAGTTTGCTTGGATGTGGCCAATTTGTAATGTGAATTGTGAAAGGAAGTTCATTATCATTTATTTCTATCAAAAAGAGTCTTTATTTCCATGAAGCTAGTGGAACTAGATTGACAGACCTGAAGCAAGTGCTGTCTGACTCTTTTCTAACGTTTTCTGTAATGGTCAAATAGCGCAGTAAAGCCAAAGAAAGGATATAAATGTACTACTTAGACGCTGTTCTTCCTACTTCATTTTTCTTCAGAGGAGAAAAGTATATGGGAATGTGGCAAGATGATGTTTGCCAAGGCAATGGTGTTGTGGTTACTCAGTTTGGACTGTATTATGAAGGAGCCTTCAGCACCAACAAAATGATGGTGAGTTGAACACCAGACTCTGTGCTATAGTGACTTTTCCTCTAAGTGTGGTAGCTTTCTGGGGTAGATGAGTGTATGTTAGGCTGTGTAAACCTTCTGTTCTTCTAACCTTCTATTGTCGTGGCTTTTTAAACTGTCTTCATAATCCCTGCTCTGTTTCACTGAGGACTACTTCAGAAACTGCTTTTAAAAAAATTATTATTTGCTAAGAATTAGTAACAGGTTTTTCAGTGTATCTTTAGATCTGCGGTCTGGCCTTCTGTTATAATTACTGCTTTGTGTTCTTTGTGATTCTCTTTAGGGGACTGGAATACTGCTTTCTGAGGATGATACAGTCTATGAGGGTGAATTTTCAGATAACTGGACTCTGAGTGGAAAGGTTGGTATTACAGTTGTCACTTTCCTTGTAATTTGGTTCCCAATGGATTTCAGTTAATTTTTTTTATTATCTTCTCTTAAGGGAACACTGACCTTGCCAAATGGAGATTATATTGAAGGTCTGTTCAGTGGAGAATGGGGATCTGGGATAAAAATCACAGGAACCTACTTCAAACCTAGCTTGTATGAGAATGAGAAGGACAAACCTAAAGCATTGTGAGTGTTGAATAAGAAGTAATTTCTCATATGGTTCAGTAATACTTCGGAACATAAATACTGTCTTTTTTTTCAAAGGCCAGTTAAAAATATTTTTTCCAAAGAAACAGTGATATTTTGAAAATATTTTTCCTTTTTCATTCCTCTTCCCTCCTGCTTAGGAAATAGAAGAAGATAAAAATCTTCTTTGTAGCTGTTCTTGCTTTAATTACTACTTGAATACGCAAGCAACAGCATGAAATTACAGGATAGCCGACATGCTGCTACTGTCCTGTAGCAGTCTCAGGATTTTTTTTATTTATATCTGAACTGACTATTAGAACCTGAGTTCACAGCTGCTGATGACTTTTGAGGTACTGGGAAAAGACTAAGATATGTTTGAGCAATTAAGTCGATCACAGACCTCTCTGCCTTCTGCCAATTATTCTGTTGGTTAATTAATTCATTTAATGTGTCGTTTAATAATGGCAGTGGAGGTACATTTGGACAGAATTAGCTAGTTACCACACCTCTTCCAAACAATGCACAAGAAAATAGTAGAAAAATCTGCTGAATTGCAAAAGAGAGCATTTTAACACCTTGGCAAAGGTAACTTTGAAAAGTATCCATATAACCCAATTTATAGCAAATGCATTAGGTCAATTTGCTTAATTATCTCTGGGGGGAAAAAAACACGTTTCTTTATTTAAGTCATAACTGAGATATCTTTGAGTAGAGGAAATTTAAGTAAATTTGGAGTTGTTGGTGAAATACCAATATTTGGTAGCACTATATACTGGTTTACAATAGTAGTAATTGTTGTACAGGATTCAATATCTTTGAAGCATACTCTCAAATTTCAGATTACAATGGGAAAGACAACTCTAATGTTTTTACTTAGATTACTTCTCAGTATGCTTCCTGAAGCATTCACTGGTAATTTCTTTTGACAGTGCTGACATCTACAACAGGATGCAAAGTTAAGCAGGCCTCCCTGCTGAACTGAACACTTGCAACCTTAGCAGCTGTCTGCTTTTTATCCCAGTAGGGAGTCTATGAATAAATGTATGTACATATTTGTGAAGATTGCTTGTGAAATAAGGGTTTCATCTGCCCTCTTCAGGCTCTCTTGAAGTTGAAAATCTTCTGATATAATTTGTGAAAAGGCTTAGAGCCTACTTTTTCTTTGTGAAACTGGAAGCATGGAGAAGTACCAGTGTTGCTAGTTCTCATCTCTCGTGGTGGAAAAATATTAATGAAAGGTCTGATGATTTCTGATACTTGATTTAAATCAAGATAGAACTGTTAACCCTGACAGCATTTATTTGCTTTATGAAAGCTTTTCAAAGCCTTAAATTTCATTAGATGTCTGAGATCTATACGTATATATGTGTGTGTGTGTATATATGTGTGTGTGTGTATATATATATATATATAGGGAGAACAACAGTTCTTGGTTTTCCTTTGGCTATAGAGGATCCCTGAGCATTTGCTGTCAGTGAAAAGATGCCTGAGCTGGTTTTACTCTCTACCAGTACATCCCTAACATGTCATGCAACATCATATGTAGATACTACTTTAGGGGCGGAAGCCACATATCCATTCTTGGTATTTATCTGTGTAGCTATGCTATTTGTACATTCCAGGACAGTGAGATATTTGGGACTTTTTTGTACTATGTCTTTGCTATGTGAATGTGTCCCGAGTCTTCTGAATGAATACCAGTGGTGAAGATAAGCCCAGTTAAGCGCAGTATGTCCTGTTTTCTTGGAAATTAAACCAGTCCTTTTTGTGTTTAAACAAACCATTTCCTGGAAGACTACGAGAAAGAGTAAGACTGACTTGTCTAATGTAGTAAGGTTCATAGTTGTTACCACATGTAGGTATTAAAAACATTTTAATCTTGTAACTTTATAATATGTTACATGGATTAACGTATGTTAGTTAGCAAGGAAAAAAATTAAGGATAAGTATAACTTTTTGTAAGTTCTTTTTAAAAGGTGTTGAAAGTCAAGACATGGATTAAATAGTAGGTTGTAGGTTTATTCTTACTGATAAACTTGGTTCACAGTAGAGACTAAGTATATCAGCTCTTGGTAAAATGGTATGAGATACTAGATTGACATTAGCCATAGGTGGTTTTCACAGCTGAATGTGTTGTTTCATGACTGTTTGATTATTAACAGACTAACTTGGTCATTTTATTAGGCGGAAACTCGGGATCCTGGCAGTGCCTCCCGATGAGAAATGGAAGGCAGTATTTGAAGAATGCTGGAACCAGCTTGGTTGTGAGAGCCCAGGCCAGGGGGACAGATGGAAGGCTTGGGACAACATTGCGGTGGCCCTGACCACCAACCGACGGCAACACAAAGACAGGTTGGTTCCTAGAGAATGTAGTCAGCAAGATGAAGAAAGTATTAAGAAAGAAACTGGAATCACACTCTACTGTAGACTAGAAACTCTAACTGTCAAAGTTCAGTTAAAACAACAACTGCAAATCCTAAACAAAATCAGAACTCTTAATACTCTGCACTATAAACCCTTTTGGGACATACTGATGTTTAGAATTAGTTCAGTTGTTAGCTTCAGGGTTTTTTCCTATTGTATGTCAAATAAATAATCTGTACAATGTCTTTGTCCTTTTTATAACTGCAGCCCAGAATTATTGAGCCGCTCACATACTCAGACACTGGAAAGTTTGGAGTTCATTCCACAACACATTGGTGCCTTCACCCTAGAAAAATATGAAAATATAAAAAAATATTTGATAAAGGTATTGTCATTCTCAAATGCTCGCATAGCTTGTTGGTAAGGCATGACATCAAGCTCACTTTGTACTAGCTTTCCTTAATTCCTTCCATGTTTGCACTCTTGTAATCCATGTTGTATTCATTTATGTTTGCTCATAACTTCCTAATTTATTGAATTAAAATCCACAACTAAGACTAAAATCATTATATACCTAATGGATACTGCCTTAAAGTCAGTTTCTACTCAGTTACTGTTTTAATTCTTATACATTGGATCCCAGCAAAGGATCTTGAAATACTTGCTAATTATTGCATGTTAATTTTAATAGTACTGGACAGATGACTTGTCCAAGTAGTAGCACAAGTTCTTGTACTGTCTTGATTCCGTTATGAGCTAATACATAAATTTTATAATCCAAATGACAATTTGTTAAATAAAGCTCACTTTTTGACGTATTTGTAATATTTTTTTTTTCCAAAGCCTGTTGTTGAATCTCTGACCCATCTCTCTTGAATTTCTTTTTTTTTTGTGTCTGGCATTGACCTATCTGACTGGCCAATTAATATCTTTCACCTCAGGCTTGTGATACTCCTCTCCATCCATTGGGCAAGCTGGTGGAAACACTAGTAGCTGTCTACAGAATGACCTATGTTGGAGTAGGAGCTAATCGACGATTACTGCAGGAGGCTGTAAGAGAGATAAAGTCCTACCTCAAACGCATCTTCCAATTGGTTAGGTAATGAGACTCTAATTTTCAAGTCAAACTACTGCTGAATTAATTAAAGATGTCTTATGTACTGAAACTGTCTAGTGTTCATGCAGTCCAAGCATGCCAGTATCTTTACTCTGTTTTGGAGGTTGCTTATATTTCCTTAACCTTTTTAAGGAGTCTTGAAATTTCTATCAAAATATAAAAATTAAAATCTTCACCACAGTGTATTCCATTCCTTTAAAATATGGCTGTAGGAAGCTCGTCTTGAATGTGGATTTCCAATTTAGTGTCTCTGGACATCCATGGATATCCATGCTATGAAAAGACAGTGTTCAAAGGGTATAGAAGACTAGTGAGGACAAGGACTCGCAGTGTATTCCATTGAAGTTCTTACCAACATGGATGAGCAATGTTCCTATGAAGTGTTTGCTTAGATTCTTGAGAGCAATTACAGCTTTAATTGGGTCCTGCCAATCTGAAAGCAGAAATACTCCAAATTATTAATTGTTAGAAGCCTTGTCTGGAGGCAAGTGATGTCAAGGTAGGAAAGGTATCTTTGGCATTGGAGGGGTTGTCCTTAAGTTTTCTTCCAGGCAGATGGTACTGTATGTCTGTTAGCTATGCTGTCTTAGTCCACCGTGTATTATTTCAGCTGACTTTTCTTTCCTCTGCAATCTTGCCTTCTAATGCTGTGATTTGTAGAAACTTCATGAAATGGAATCATGTTGTGTATTGCCATTTAGGTTCTTGTTTCCTGATCTTCCGGAAGAGGGCAGCACAATTCCATTTCTGGCAACAGAGACAAAGGGAAGGCGATCATTTTGCAGTGGGAAATCTGACTCCAGATCAGAATCTCCTGAGCCGGGGTACGTAAATGAAAAAAAACTTAACTAAGGAAGGCTTCATTTTATTTCTGTTTGCAGTTTTTTTCTTGGGTGGGGAAAGAAAGATAAGCAAATGTTTAACTGATGGATATAAGCAGATTTTTTTTTTTTTGCTTTGGTTCTGATGACAGATTCTGATAAGCAAACTTTCACGCGATAGTTGCAATAAGCGTTTCATCCCTGTTCCATGCAATGATTCTTTACTTAAGCCCAAACTTGCTTTTGTCTGTTGTGGGTAAACAAGTTCGGGCTTGGGTCTGGGCTTCAGAAAACTGTTTGGGATATGAGCACTGGGGGTAATGCAGGTCTAGTGCACATATACTGCATCAGAAATAGCCAGTCACATGGAGCTCTACCCTTGAGTCCATCATTGTCCTGTCCACAGCAGCCTCAGGTGTGGTCAAAACAAGGAAGAGCGATCAGTAGAGACAGCCTTCTGAGAAAGGCTCCAATGATCTGTGCAGATGGTATTAGTAGGCACCTTGAGTTCAGCTTTCCCTAGTAGGATTACAGCTTGATGCCAAGCAACTGCTGACTTTATGAAGCCTGGAGTGTGAGTGTGTTGAGCTAGGTCAGGTAACTTAATGGGTTTTAGCCTGTTTTCTAGTTTGTACTTTGAAGGTAAAGTTCAGCTGTCAGCAGAGTGACTCAGAATGAGGGCTAAATGATTAGCATGAAGATAGAGGTAAAACTTGAATTATAATATAGTACAGTATTCAGCCTTTACATTATACAAGGAAGAAGGCCAATGTTCTCTTTAAAACACATAAACCACAAAAAACCTGCACCACAACCACTGCCCCTGCCCCAAACCCACCTGTATGTGGACTGTAAAGGAAAATTACTCCTAAGTATTTCTTAGCACAGATGCTATTTGATGGATTTGTACTTATTTTATTATTCTTATCCCTCATAGAATAGGCTCATACTAAATGAAAGATTTGTTCCAATGATTTTTTTATTCAATTTTTATAGAAAATTAGGTTTTTAAAATATCTTCTTCAAACCACCCCCCCTTTTTTTTTATAGCTATGTGGTAACCAGTTTTGGCTTGCTGCTCCCTGTATTACTGCCACGACTCTATCCTCCTCTATTTATGTTGTATGCCTTAGACAACGAACGTGAGGAAGATATTTACTGGGAATGTGTCTTACGTCTAAACAAACAAACTGACGTGGCTCTTCTGAGTTTTCTTGGAGTGCAAGCGTAAGTATGCTTCGACAATAAAACAGAACTTAGAAAAAGATTATGGCATGTAGTTAGATAAAGCAACTAAAAAACCCTATTGTCTAAAGTGCTTTGATTAAAATGCATCTAAACATATCTTCAAGCTAGTTAGTATGGTTGAGAGAGTGAATCAAAACTTTCCTCTTCCAAAAAGGGGGGGGGAAGATTCGCATGACTACAAAACCAGAGCGAGGCATTTCAAATTAGGCTATTTTCCAGCTATTTGTGCTAGATGTAGTTGATCCTGTAGAAAGAGCTGTTGCATCTCATAGAAGAAAATTACTTCATTTTCATAAGGTGAAAAATGCTTTAAGACTATGCTCTCTCAATAGACTATGTTGGGTTTCTTGCAGGAAATTTTGGCCAGGAGCTGTATCCATCCTTGGAGAGAGTAGAAAGGTATGTTCATTGGGCCTTGACTTACAGTATGCTTTGCCCAGTGCTTCTCTCAAGAAGCTGAGATCATGAAGAAGCAGTCAAAGAATCTTTGACTAGGCTTTTTGCTTAAGAGATGCTATGCTATCTTGTTTCCTTAAAATTTGTCTGCTACTTAAAAGCTACATTAGTGATTTCTTACAATAGCTGTCATGCCAGCATTGTCACTTACTCTAATGAACGTTGTCTTACTCTAATGAATTCTACATCAGGAAGACATTTACTTGGTCTCCAATTATGGAAGTGTGAGAATAAAAGTCTTACCAAGGAAATTTTCAAACTGCTCAATTAGGAGAGTTACACCATTGTATACTTTTCTGATTAGGAGAAAAATTGTATAGTTTTTATTCTTAATCATTATCTTGCTGAAAGTGGCTGAACACTGGTCTTACATGGTAATAGTGTAGTACTCAATCTCTGTGCTCCAGTAAGAGTGGTTTAATAATCATAACTTTGAACAATTTGAATGTTTACAGTATACTTTAAATCATGTCTGGTTTACGAATCGGTACACTTTTATTTGAAATTTTCAATTTCTTATAGTCATTTAGATACTCCTGCCTTCATATGACCTCTTCCCTGTTTATAACTGTGGCTTGTGCAAAGTCTGTAATAATTGGAAGCATGGCTTTCATCATAGTTATAGTATATATAATAACTATTTCATCATAGTTACTTCTCCCAAGTAACTAGCGATAGGACGAGAGGAAATGGCCTCAAGTTGTGCCAGGGGAGGTTTAGATTGGACGTGAGGAAAAATGTCTTTACTGAAAGAGTGGTTAAACATTGGAACAGGCTGCCCAGGGAAGTGGTTGAGTCCCCATCCCTGGAGGTATTTAAAAGACGAGTAGATGAGGCGCTTAGGGACATGGTTTAGTGGGCATGGTGGTGTTGGGTCGATGGTTGGACTCGATGATCTTAGAGGTCTTTTCCAACCTCAATGATTCTATGATTCTATAGTAGTTGCTACACACGGATGATCTGATATTCCTTGATAGAGATTGAGAGTTACAAGTTTGTAATAATAACCAAAGCTGCTTCTGAACCCCACCCCTGAGGCTTTGGGTTCCCAGTAAGACAAGTCCCCTTTTCCCCAAATCGTGAAGTTGAAGATTCACGATTCACATGATGCAAACCTCCACTCAGACTTTACATGTTACAAAATCCAGTAATAACATGTTTCTTGAGTTACTTCAGATCTTCTGTGTTTTTAGGTACTGGGCAAAATTCTTACCAGCTGTCTGAATCCTTCACACTTCTGACTGTTTTTTTGGTTATAGAGTAGAGCCCCTCCACTATGAAGTTATATGTGGCATGTGTCTTCTCTGAATTATGCAGTATATGATGCTCTCTGCAGCCATTTACCTTATTTGCTGGGTCATTCTTTCAATTAAACAGGATGTTTTTAGCCAAGACATGTTTATCTGCTTCTCTCCTCTCTCCAGTTTCCTTGTTTCTGTGAATTTCTCTAGGTCTCTTTGCATCCATCCATTCCCTACCTGCTCCATTCAGAAAGACTTAGGCTCAGTTGCATATTAAGAGCTAATATTTATATTTGTTCTTCTCTCTTTGCTCCAAACCTGAGTCTCTGGTTATTGACTGCTATGACTTTTCTAGGTTTCAACCGTTCCAGTCTTAATGGTTCCCTCTTGATTGTTAACCATTAAGATTTAATGATTCCCAGTGTTACTTGACGTGGAATATATCCAAACCCGCCAGTGATTCTCGTAACATACCAAGGAATTCAGTACAGGTTTTCTGAATTTTAAATGAAACTCATACAAATTATATGTGGGCAGATTTCCTGGATGACTTCAGCATCCAGGCACATTCCCCTTTCTTTGCACTGGAAAACTGAAAAAAAAGTCTTTTATGCCAGCGTTGCATGATACGCTGCTTTTCTTCTGCTGCTGAATAGTGGGGTGGTTAAACCTGCATGATAAATCTTCTCATGGTTACACAGGTATCGTCAAATACAAAAGATGCCTGCTTTGCCTCTGCAGTTGAATGTTTACAGCAAATCAGGTAATTCTCTGAAATTTGTCTTTTAGTGTTTTACTGTTCCTGCTATAGTAGCATCTAGTTTACTTGATTGTGATACTTTACCTGTCACCTTTTCTTTGTTCACCTTTGTAAGAGAGGTCACCAAGAAGTTTCAGAGTTCCTACTAAATATGCTAGCAAACTCTCCCAATGGGGAATGAAGTATAGCCTCATAAATGCAACTGAGGTTGTCCATAGGACACCATTTACAATCAAAAGCATGAGGATGTCTAATCAAATACACATATGAATTTCTGAACAGTTATGGCAAAATGACCTGTGTATGGGGAGCTTTTCTGTGTCTGTTAGCTGACATAAGGAATTCTGCTGTAAGAATGTAAGTAGAAATGAAAAGGGTTTTAGAAAGGAATTTTTCCCCCTTTACCACTATGTTAAAACACCTTAAAACTGTGAAGACAGTCTCACTTGCAATAGTGTGCCTTGATCCAGTAATTACAGCCTGGGGTACTACACAGCCTTGGCAGCCATGGCTGTTGTGGTGTGAATGCTCTGGCTTATCTTCTTGGGCACAGGGGCATGCTAGCTAGCAAATTGTCTTCCTAATTTAGATGCAGATATGTAACTTCTTATTGTTATCCTGTTTTGCTCTTGCTCTCCAAACAGTACCACATTCACCCCTGCTGACAAGTTGAAGGTGATCCAGCAGACTTTTGAAGAGATCTCTCAGAATGTACTTGAGACTCTTCAGGAAGATTTTCTGTGGTCTATGGATGACTTATTTCCTGTTTTTCTTTATGTGGTGCTACGAGCCAGGTAGGCACTAAGAGTGGCATCAGTCGTAAGCTGAGCATAGGCAGTATGAGTAAAAGTAAAAATACTTTTACCTGTATTAAACACTCCTGCTTCTTGTTATAGGACAACTTGCTAGCTTTTTGTAACTTAGTAAATTTTCCGTTTTGCCTGTTTGCTTTGGCCTGACAGAATTTTGAACAGTTAACTGTGAAATGGCTGTGTCCTCAGGATGAGGTTAGGGAAAAGCATGTTTTTTGCACAACACCATGTACAAAAAGTAAAAACATTATAATGGTATCTTTCGTTCACCTATTCTTTCTCTCTCCTCCATGTGACAGGATAAGGAATTTGGGGTCTGAGGTGCACTTAATCGAAGACCTGATGGATCCTTATCTGCAGCATGGGGAGCAAGGCATCATGTTCACTACCTTGAAGGTATGAAAATTATTCAGGGTTATTAAAAGCTTTCTTTGGAAATTAATCAGCTTTGAGCAATGATGATCAGCTTAGGACAATTGTATGAATGTTAGGTTGCAACTTCTTTGACACTTTTATTGAAGTTTTTAGCTAGGATGACCAAGGAAACTTAACTTACAGCTTAGGATAACCTGACAATTGCAGGTACTGCTAGTAAAATGGTGCAATGTGCAAATGTACTTTATTCAAATGTAGTATTGGTTGCTGTTGACTGTTCTGAATGCTCACCTGTAGCTTGTCATTCCCCTGCAACATAACAAACCCTATTCCCTTTATAAAAATTGGAATGAAGTGCTGCTTTGGAGATCAGCCATTCCAATAATGTTTAAGTCTAACATTACATCAAGATGCTTCAGGAATTCAATTGGGGGGGGGGATTTTTTTACTGTGTCACTCTCCACATTCTATTAAGTATTCTTCTCTTTTTAAGTATGGAAAAAGGGAGAGAATCTGTTTTGATGAATATCCTATTGCACACTAGGACCTCCATAATGGAAATAAGTTGTTTTGGTACCTCAAAACTGTTAAAACAAATGGGTCTTGTGACAATTCAGCTGTGTGGAGCTTTTTTGTGGGGTTGTTTTGGAGGGAGACTGTTAACCTGAAACTTAAATAAAAATCTTGAGCTGAACTGCTAGGTGAACATGATCGTATTTTCTGTCTGTGCAAACTGGAAATATTTGGGTGCAGGGGTTTTTTCACACCTGTTATTTTTATAGTGCTGCAAAAAGGTAAGGTTTGAGTTGGTTAAAATTTATCAAATAATCTATGTAGTAGAAGCAGAATCTTATTTTCCATGAGTAAAAGTATTGTCTGAGACATTTATATTAAGTTTTTTGTCATGGCTGACCCAATGCATATTTGAACCAGCATTAAGGAGTGAATAGCTATCAAGCAGCAGGTCAGGGTATTTATCCAGATGATAGAAACCTTTGCTTTTCAGTCTGAGTGCTTTTGAAACACTTAATCCCTGCACCCTTGTCCTGTAAGAAAATATTTTCTTTTTGGGGCCCTTCTGTCAAAGGGTAGGGAAGGACTTGTGAGGAAAAAAGTGTACTTCATCTTGGCAAAGCTGGGAGCTGTAGAAGTATGCAGAGTCCTTAAATCATGCTATCTCGCTTCATTAAGAGTTGGACATAATTTGTAACTTATTATCTCCTGTTGTTCTTTTTGCTAGTTTACATATCAGAAGATTCTCATGTGTTGAGTGTCACTGTATCATCACTGCTTGTAGAAAGCAGTTTTCTTGGATAGAAAAAAAAATCAACCTTTTTGTGTATGATGCTTTATCAGCTTGCTGAGAACTGGTATGTATGCTAAACTGGACTTTGTTTTAATTCAGGCATGTTACTACCAGATTCAACATGAAAAGCTTACCTAGACCATCATTTACGACCTGGCTCTGTGGGATAATCTACTCAGTGGAACTTCACTAACACCCACTTTCTTCCCTGAAATGGCACTTAGAAAATACTCTGTTACAGTTCTGTTGTTACAGATGAAAATACTCAGTTGTTTCTTCTGAACTTTTAGCTTTAAGATTGGAAAACTGCAGCCAGAGGCTATCTATGAAGTGATGATGAAGCTAGAGACTTGGTTTGTCAAGTACTTGCCAAGAAGAAATAATTTCCTATTCGATTTCCTATTCTAACAGAAAGATTATTTACTCCTTTTCAGTTAACAATGCTGCAAAAAGGCATGGCATCTACATAGAGCACATGTGAAAGTCTGGACTGCATGGCTTCTAAAGCAGTGGGTTTGTTTGTATTATTCCTGGTTTGTCAACAGAGACATTTAAAGAGAATGAATTGCACCACAGAACCATTCAGTCTTCCTGAATTAAGCTATTATGTTTGTTTGTTTAAAAAATAGAAATATGTTAGTATTTATAACGGGTAACCTATAGTGTGTTTGGCTGTAAAGGTTTTGAGGCATCTGTGTTGAACAGAATTGCTGAATGCAGTATTAATGTGCTGTTGTGGAAATAATCACACTGTTATGGACTTCCCTGTTTACTAGAATTATAAATATAAAGGCATTCACCATTCTTTCTGTTTATGAAATAAATAAAAGGCACTGACCACTTCAAATTTTGGCACTGAATTAAATACCTGGAATCTGTAGTGTTCAGTTTCATTACCCTGAGGTCTGAGGACAAACACTTTCTCTGGAAGCCCATGTGATAGGAGAATGGGAACATGCTCTTGAACAAGCTGATGATGGATTATGTTTGAGACTTTTGCCTGTTAACTTATGCGTCTGAGTGAAAAAAGCAAACCTTGTTGCATCTCTGAACATGTAAAGAACAAGTAATTTCCCTGGGGATTTGTGTGTGTGTGTCTTCTGTGGTTTATGGTTAACTTTATTTATACCAATAACACTCATGGATAATTTGGGTATTGTAGGTGCTGTTCTTTACCATGGCTGACTCAAAAAAGGGGGAGGGAGGAATAGATTATAGAATGTTATAGTGGCTTAAGTTATGTCAAACTACCATAGATAATGCTAATCATATTTTTGAAATAGTAATCATGACTTGTGTATTGGCACCTCAATGGAAAGAAACCGTATGTCAAAATACTGTTTTGAACAGTGACTGTAATGTAGCAATTTTCATAATAAAGTAAAAAAGATTGGTCTTTCTGAAATTATTTTTAGTTTTATCAGGGAAGGGGAAAGAGTAATTCTGGCAAGATAGAATCATAGAATAGTTTGGGTTGGCAATAAGGTCCCCAAAGCCTTCTCTTCTCTAGACTGAACAACCCCAACTCTCTCAGCCTTTCTTCATAGAGGTGTTCCATCCCCCGATCATTTTTGTTGTCCCTCTTCTGGACCCGTTCCAACAGGCCTGTGTCTTTCTTATGCTGAGGGCTCCAGAGCTGGACGCAGGACTCCAGGTGGGGTCTCCCCA
>NW_008795918.1:1441162-1467679 GCF_000699145.1 Aptenodytes forsteri
CCCTCCTCCTCGGTGCCCTAAGGATCTTGAACTCCACCATTTTGTGGTCACTGCAGTCCAGGCTGCCCTTGAGCTTCACATTCCCCACCAGCCCCTCCTTGTTGGTGAGAACAAGGTCCAGCACAGCACCTCTCCTCGTTGGCTCCTCTACCCCTTGGAGAGGGAAGTTATCATCGACGCATTCCAGGAACCTCCTGGATTGCTCCCGGATGATGTTTAAAGCTATTGTTATACTTGTTATACTCGCAACAGGCTATAGAGATAATAGACTTCTTCACGTTTGCATACAATTTTTTGTTAGCTTAATCTTATTTTTAAATTATACTGAATAATTTGAGGAGAGATAAGCAATAATATGAATAAAAGGGAAGCTATATAAAGAAGTTAATTTGAGAAGGCAGGAAAAGAAGATTCGCAACTAAGGGTGGAGAGTATAATGAAGTATAAGGCAGGAATTCAAACTCTTAATCTTTTGTGCTAGATGCAGTCTTTCCATGCAATCATCTCTTAGAACTCAATGTGTAAAAAATATTTAACTGAAACCTGTAGGAGCAGAACTGCTCTTTGAAGAGGAGCTATGCTGAACAGCTGAATAAATCAATGGCAGTAATTCTCATCTGCAAACATCTGAATTCAGGATTTATTTCACCTTTTGTAGGAGTGTAATCATTAAAAACAGGTTTAATCCGCCCCCCCATAACTGTTCAGGGTCAGTGTTTGTTGTCTTCAGACGTTTTGGAAGAAGGAACAATTTTAATCTTCAGCTTTGACGTGCAGAAAGCTTTGTTTCATATGACCTTACTCCCACACTGATTCTGTGCCTTAAACTGAGAATGTAACTAGAGATGGGAAGTTTTTCTATAATCTTTCTGCCTTTCAAGAAGGAGGTGTATCTGCCAAATATGTAGCAACTTCAGATGTTTAACTTCATTCGCTGTGAATGATGCACAGTTGAGAACTAAAAAAAAAGAAAGAATACATCTGCCGTTACATATATATGTGTGTGTGTATACACAACCCTTATAAAAGGTAGTGATATCACATATGAATTTAGCTTGTTGATTAATGGAAGCAGACAGCCTGGGCTGGATTATTTTTGGTCTTTCTGCTATGTAGCTCAGTTATTAGCTGAAGAGAATCCTAGGATTAAATGTGGTTCTGACACACTTTACAGCCTACATGGGCTGTGATGCATTAGGAGATCACTACAGACCAGCTTTGATTTGTGTCTTTCTGTAGCTAACAAAGAAATGAGTTAACCTGCAGGACTTCTCTGGCTGTATTGCTTCATGGTAATTACTTTTTTTCTCACTTTTTTTTTTTCCTCTTTTTTTCCTTAAATTGAAAGCCGGATATTTCTTGTGCTGCAGCAGAAATCCTGTAACCAGCAACAGAAGATCAATGTTCCAGTATTACAGATTCTCATTGTAATTGCAGGCACGGTAGCTGAAGACAGACCCAAAGAGATGAGTGCCCTATTGACTGGGAAAGTTGCTGAGAATAAGAAACTACTTAAGTGAGAGACAACTTAAAGTAGGCTTTTTATGCAAGAAAAGGGTTAAGGGGATTTGTTCTCTTCTCCTTGGTAATGAGTAGTTCTAAGGTTAGGTTTCTGCGGATTAGAAAGGAGAGGATGTCCATAGATTAGCTAGGGCAGTGAGGTTACTTGCTCTACTAACATCCAGCAAATACTCTTTCCCTCTGGAAATTCTGCATGAGCTGAACATGGTGTATTCTGCGGTGCTTGCAGGTAAGAAAATATGCAGTGTACTGAAACCATTGTACTGCACAGATGCATTTCCCCCATGCAACTGTGAAATTAGTTTCTTCTCATAGCTACAGCAAAGCTAATTAAACTTGTGATATCTGTTTAATTGCCATTAACTAAATATTAGAGATACGTATGAATGGGGAGTAGGAGCTCAAAAGAGAATTTTTTCCTCACTCCTACTCTTCACAAAGTATTCTGACTTGAATGCCAGCTGCCATACATCATTGACTTATTTTGCCAAAAGTGGGTTCACTTCCTAACTGTACTTGCTGTTAGAGGCAGTTTAGGGAATGACCTGTTCTGGTATGGTGAGAGATAATGTAGAGGAAAGATATGTGACTGATACGGGACTGTAAAACAAATCCTTTCTCTGAACTACCTAGCCATGTACTTCTAAGTTGATTTAGTATCAATGTGTTGATGTTGTCAGGTGGTTGCTGTTTGGTTTTTTTTTAGTAAGCCCAAGCTGTTGGCAGTAAACAGCTGGAAGTAAAGCTGGCTGCCTCACGTGACTACAGTGCGCTGCACCCCCAAGTATTCGTCTCTGAATGCGCCGCTCTTTTAGGAAGCGGCGCTTTAGTGGCATTTACCCCCATGTAAACAAGATGCTCGCGTCACCACTGGAGCGGTAAGCTTTTGTTTTAGAGAGAGGCAGAATGAATCATCGCTGAATGTATCTGATTACAAAGAGTAGTAATTTGTTCCATCAGCAACCTTACATATGCAGGTGTGATTATCTAAATCTCGCAGAATGCCTTACATGAACACAAAATTTATTCAGTCTTTTTTTAACCTGTACCACCTCAGACTTGCAATAAGTGGTTCTTGGGTCAAGATAAGGATATATGGTTTCAAAGGACAGGTCTCTCAACCTTTGCTTAAAATGTGTCAATTTATTCCACTAATATTTAGGGTTGCTTTTTTAGTTAAAACACTTTCAAGTCTCAAAAAGTGTACAAAAAGCAAGATTTTTTTTTTACACTGACTAGAAGAAGAAGCTGACAGACTTCAGTGATGAGATTAGCCTAATTAAGTTTGTTTAATGCAGAACAAAAAAGTCCTGAATAGGGCATGTAATTTGAGAGATGCTGAATGTCTCTCATTACCATTTTTTGCCTACTCAGTTTGCTGATTTATAGTGGCTTATTTGCAACAAAAGCTTTCTCAGTGTTGCCTGCCCTCAAGCTAATTTGCAGTCTTGAACATGCCAAATCATTAATTTTCACAAATTTAAAGATATGACTAGTTTTCCTTGTTAAAAGTGCTCAATAACCTTGTCAAGCATATTAACCAAAGAAGCTTGTAAGAGCAGGGGGGTTGATGTTCTGAATGTCAGGTTCTCTGGTGCTTTCCCCTTTAGAGGCTTGACAGCATCCGAAATTGTCCATTTAAAGACAATTCAGAAAACTATATTAAAAGCAGGGCTTGAGTTCCCTGGCAACTCTAGCCTTGTATCAATAAGACCTTCTGGTCTGTCTGACAAATAGGGTCAAGGAATTTCATATTCTGCTGCTGAAGGAAGTAAGCCAAATTTGGGATAACTGATGTTTATAGACATGAGGTGACGGACTCCTTTTGACTCTAAATTCTGGCACACTCAGCATGGATATCCAGTTCTGTCCCTAATAACAGGCAAAGAGAAACATCTTCTATTAATGAGCATCTGTAATTGCGTGCAATACATGTGAATGGGAAGGACCTTACAGTGGCTGGGAGCTTAGTCAGGTAAGCCTTTTAGTAAGAACTTCCATCTAATTTATTTAGGTCCCTGGGATGAGGAGACCCTGAGCTCTGGCCTTACAGTCTGCGTAGATATGTCTCAGGAAATTAAGGCACAGTAGTAGTTATAAGTTTGTTTGAACTCTGACCTTTCCCTTTAAGCAAGCAATTTAGTAGGTCTTTTTCTAAAGAACTGCACAGAAGCAAGATACTATTCTTCCTCTCTTCTGGTAATGACTTATTCATCATCTATTGCTACTGACAGCCGCTGAAACCAGGCTTCACGGTTGGAAGCTGCTTTCCTTTTGTTGTGTGAAAATAGGAAGCAGCTACTACTTTATGAATGAGGTGAGCTCTGTTGTTAAGAACTTGACAGATTTTGATGTTTAAATGCTTCTTCTGTCAGTGTGAGCATAAACTCTGTAGTTTAAAAAGGCAACAATGGATGGAAGGGTTACTAAGTCCATGTTTACTATTAACCCTAGCAGCTCTCTGATAGCTATACCCAAGGATTTCACCCAAAAAGGCAAGCAATCAGCATTCAGTAGCTTTCCCAGTTTTTCTTGGAAATCCGAGGTCAACCTTCAAGAAAAACAGGGTGCCTAAAACTTCTGAACAGACTCAAGTTAATCCCACATCTGTTCTCTATGGAAGCAGTAGTGATACCAGAAGCTACAAGGCTCCATGGGGGGGAAAAAAAAATTAATCTTTTGAGTATTTTAAAGGGGTAACAATACTGGTTAGTATTTTAGCAGAATCAGAAGTATTTTAGCATCTCCAGAAATGTTCTTCTTTGTCTCTATTTGCAGGATGATTCTCAGTGGTATATTTAAAAATGCAATAACTGTTCAGTAGAATATTGTAGAATATTCTTTATTTGCCAGCAACAGAGTAACTTGCTTTGGTTTAGTTCTTTCCCATTCTGAGTCACTGTGCTGTGCAAGATCTAGCCTAGCTAAGAAGAAATAAATACGATCCAGCTCCCAAAGGCTAAAAGGGACCTTGATTAAGGTATTCTTAAGACTAGACTGGAGAGAGTTGTGGGCTTTTTTTTTTTTTCCCACTCTTCCTTTAAACTTCTCTGTTTTGTAATAGAATATAAGCAATGCTAATTGTTGATATGGTGACATGCCAGTTTGGTAGACAACACTACTTGAACAAAGCAGGTCTTAAGATTATGATAATTTCACTACAGTTATCACAAGAGAAAAGATTCAGTTTTCAGTATGCATCTGAGGAGTCTTCCACAAAAAATTGAGGGGTTTTGCTTGCCTATTTTGAGGTTAAGGGGTCTTCTAAACTTTCATTTAACTAGTTAAACCAAAAAGCTTTTGGAAATATTTCTTGTCTTTTACATGTTTCCCTATATGTGTTTGCAGGGTCCCACCCTACTTAAAAGGGCATGCAGGCTGGTGCTTCGAAGCTAAATAGGACAAAACATAGGAAAAGCCAGATCTAGACTTGAAATAACTGGAGTTTTATTCTGGAGAGAGCTGGGCTTTGTTGCATCGGAAGTTACTGTAAGTACAACGTGTTGAGAGCCTTCTGGGTGGCAGAGTATCTTTATGGATAAAAGTTGTGTATGCTTTGAGTGAACCAACTGCTATAAAATCATATATCTGCTAACGGGTGCATAGTAATAAGTAAAGTTGATCACAGTTGACAACCAGAATGTATTTGTAGATGTGAGTTGGCCAAACAAATTCAGCTAGGGTTAGGGCAGCTGTCCCAGAAAGCCCAGCTATATTATAACAGGGATTTTACTCATTTATTCTTTTTTGAGGGGAAAAAAGTTGGGTTGGTTTGGGGGTTTTTTTGAGGGATGTATGTGATCAGATTTTTAAATCTGGACTTTCAGTATGTGAAATATAACATACAGATCGGGCATTGGCTCCCTTATAGTACATCTGAAATGTTTGGACATGCTCTTTTCTTTTGCCTTCAAACATCCTTTACCACAAAACTGTAATCAGGATTTTGAATTGGGAGTATGCTGCTGGATGTCTCTGTAGACTATATAAAGCAAGGTAAACAGCCATTGTATGTGGGAACCAATAGATGTCAGCAGGGTCTGTCTTTAGTTCTTGAAAAATCTGAAAAAAAATAGTTATAAAAGCTAGAGAAGCTTTAGAATTAGTAGTAATAATAGGAAATGGGGCTTCTGAAATGTAGTTTATGGGATAAGCTGTCAGAAGTTGTTTCTTTTTAGGACATAACTCACAGATTGAGTACCATCTCTTTGTAAATGCTTCTGCAACTGAATCTGGACCCATAGATTCTTAGTTTCCAAAAAGAGGGAGGCAGGGATGGGACAGAGATCAACCAACCTGAGGGTTACTTGTGTTTTCATATTGCTGTTCCTCAGTGAAAACCAGGAGCGCCACTGTCCTGAATGTACTTTGCAACAAAGGGATTCCTCTTTCCATGTCTATACCATCCCACAGTAAAGATTTCTGTCCTACTCCTAATGTCTTCAGTAATTAAGAAACAGGTATTCGTGACTAGATTTATATGGCCTGCTTTGTTAAATCCATCATTAGGCAGATCAACTAAGCTTAACAAAGGGGAAGGCAAACTCTTAAAGGAACAGAACTCAGACTATTGAAAAAAAAAAAGAAATAATTGCAGCTCAAAACCCAGTTCCCAGTGGATGTGTGGTAGAAGGATTCAGTGTTACATTCATAAAATATGAAAAATAGTTGTTCCCAATGGAAAAATTATTATGTGGTATAATCTAACACTGAAATGGAAATGTTGCATTGGGTATTGGGGGAGGATCAAACATATTTTTGTTAGTCTTTGAAAGAAGAAATCATAATTTTAAAAGCAATCTTTGGATTAGAATTTCAGTAAGATGTATCACTGAGTATCCCATAGAGGTAACTTGCAACGAATTACCAATACTCAGTAATAAAATGTTTGAACCATAATCTCATAACTTCTGATTTTTTTTTTCCTCCCTTAATTTCCACTGCCTTTTGAAAGCAGTTTTATGGTTTAACAGGAGAGAGGAAGCACGTTCTAAAAATAAGTATTAAGTGCAGTAAAAGCGACAGTAATGCCTTCTGCTTTTATAAACAGATCCACATAATACTTTTCCTGCTCGTACCTTTGATGTTTTCTGTTCACAGAACCATCTAGAGGAAAATGGCTGCCTTTTTGCTCTACTAATCCAGGAGATAAACTACTGTATGTTTAACAGAATTTGTTAAGGCATTCACTGTGCATACAGTGTCACACTGGGATTTGGTATTGGCTGAGGTGCTCAGATATCTGATGTTACAGGGTTTTTTAACTTGTACTCTGAATCATCTCTTGAGTGACCGGCTTAAGTATTTAACTCTTTAAGAGTAATCTTAACAATACTGGTAATCATGACAATATCTTCAAACTTGTATCACGTGTGATTTGAAGTTAGATCAACTAGGATGTAATGAAGATCCTGAATTACTTTAGATCTTTCATATATAGATTCCTGATGCTTTGGGGTATAAATGCACCATACAGTGTTCCCTAGGGAATTTCCATACTTGTTTGCAAAGAAGAGTTCCGAGAATTCTCTGAAGCAATCTTGTACTGCATTGTTTCCTATTAGCAATAGATTGGAGAGCTTCCTCCATTTTTAGTCTAAGGGAACATTATAGGTCAGTGATAGGTTGTCACCAAAGTTTAAGGGAGGGAAGGAATTTGGAAGAAAATTTTAGAAGGCTTATTTTTTATATACGAAAAGTTCAGTGTGACATGGATACAGATTAATTAGTGTAAGTGTTGGCTTCCTGCATTACTTAAAAATTCCTATTTTAAAATTTAAAGAAAAAAATAATAAGGTAGTATATGCTGCTTTTTATAATGAAAGATAATATAGGAGGGTTTTTTTAGATGAGCAAATAACTTCTTTGACTCTCTCTAAAAGTAGCAACCAATTATACATTGCCTGAGAGAGATGATGATACCAGTAAGGTAAGGTGTGGGGGTTTTCATTTGGGTTTGCATTTTTTTGTGTTTTAAGTCACTGTGAGGAAATAGAGGAAAATATGAAATCTTTGTGGAACAAATCCTTCAAAGACCTTAAATTCTACCAGTGATAGAAACAGGGATCTTTTTTTTGCAAAATCATGTCCTTGCTCAATGAAAATTCAGTAGAAACTCCAGAATCTTTCAATTTTAATATCGTGTTGATAACAAGAGGAATTAAATGTAGTATGTTCTTTAAAGTCTGTGGAAAAAATTATAACCTTCCACAGTAGTGCACTTAAAGCTGGGGAACAGTAGATGTACAAAATAGCTTGTTATTTTAGATGGCTTAGTGAAGCAAGCTAATGACAATTCCATGAAGGAAGTAAAAGGTCATATTACAGTTGAGGTTTGACTGTCTGCATTTTGGATGCCGGTGCGTAACTGAATTTACAGGTGGGACTCGTGTATTTAATTTATGCTTGCAACCTGTTGTGCACTTCAAATATGAATGGTTGCCCCCTTATTTTAAATTCTGCTTTCTTATCAATCTAAAATACCTGACAGTATTCTGATATGAGTGTACTCTTTTCCCTAGTTCAGCATCTATCTTTGTGAAACCTACTTGGCGTGAATGCAGTACTCAAAGTGGATGGAATCTCCTTGAATAAAGCAAAAGATGGAGGTGCCAACAGTCTGCAGTCAAGATAATGGTACTCATAACTTTTGCATCTCTTTTTCAAAGAGAAAGAAAACGGACAAAAAGTTTTATTCCTTGGTTTCTGTAACTCTTCTTCCATTGAGTCGAGAGAGATGAACACGTCTAGAAGTATTACTACTTAATAATTGGAATGATTCTTGGTGTTTAATGGTGGTATGCAGTTAATTTACAGTGTCAGAAGAGAATACCTGGCATTTGTTTCTGTCTTATAAAGTCAGGGGTCTCTGCAGCTGTGTCAACAATTACTAATAACTGCAAGAGATTTTTTTGCTTAAGGAAATGATTCTCTGTTGTTTGAAGGTTTGTGCTTCTGTATGGAACATCTTGGTCTATTTGAGCCCAGTTTAATGTAGGGATAGCATTCTAGGAGATAGTACAAGTCATCTCAAAAAGAGGCAACCAGTAATGAGGAAGAGATCTTAAAAAGTGTCTCCACCAAAGGTAGTGTTCTGTTAGGCACTAGGAAGTTCCTGTAGAAGAGAATCCTTTTAAGTTAACTGTGTTTTGGGAGATATTTCCCTGTGGGGCTCACAATCAGGGTTCACTGAGTTTATAATTTTTGTAAATGCTTAGATGTCTGCTTTCCAGAAACAGACGATTCTTTTGATAATGAGGTACATTTCCAGGCTTTCCCAGTTTGGATACTCAATAATTCTGCCTGATGATTGAGGCAAAAGTCCTGTCTGCAGAAACTTAGCAGGCAAGTGCCTGTATAAATTCATGCATAAGGAAAATACCTCAGTGAAACTAAAGTTGAAGATTGATCTCACTAAGTGTTGGTAACATCAAGGTCTAGAGCTGATACAGAAAACAACTGTCAATGGCTATAAACATTGTGCTCAGAAGTAAGTAAAGAAGGGCTTCCACGTTTAGGTTAGCTGTGGTGACTGGATGATAGCAGCTGATGATAGTAGCTGCAGCAGCGAGTACTCAGCTGTTCTGGGTCCGCTGGATGAGCTTTAGTTTTAAGAAATTATTGTTTTGACTTTGGCTGATGTAACTTTAGAAACTCCTAGTGTCTTGGTTTTATTTCAACATTTTTCTTGTATTACAATATTACTCATTGAAACATACCAAGTTTAATGTTGTAAACAAATAAATACAAAGGAAAGTCTCCAGTTACAACTGTATTGTATGATTCCTTTGGCACTAAAGAGCAAAGAGACAGCTTGTGCTGACCAAAATACACAAGAGTTGAGAACTTACTTTCCTTTGACATTCAGTGGGAGTCAGGCATCCAGCTCTTATGGTCTCCTTAAGAACCCTTACAGCTTAATAAATCTAACTCCCAGCATTTGGTATGTATTGTATTAGTGCTGCTATAAACATTGTTTTTCTTGGGAAGAGTGTCACATACCAGAAATGATCTGTTGTCATTTCTGAGGTAAAATTAAATTCCATGCACTTACAAAAATCCAGTTTGTATCTAGGCCTGACTTTGTGTAACATCTTATCTATTTGTCACCTCTTAGATTCTGCCTCCTTGAGATTTTAGAAAGACACTGGATTTTTCGGTTTTCCACTGTATTAGAATACTGTTCCTAACAGATCAAGTGCTGCTTGTAATAGTTAGAACGGTCCTTCCCCCTTCCTGGGACGTATTGTGGCTATCTGTGACAACAGTATGGCAGGAATTTGCGTTTTCATTAGTGATATTCTCCAAAACATCTGCACTTCTCAAGAGTGGAGAAAAACAGATGGTCCCTGGCTCAAACAGTGGGTCATCCAAAAGAAAAGCCTATA
This sequence comes from Aptenodytes forsteri, assembly GCF_000699145.1. Lineage (NCBI taxonomy): Eukaryota > Metazoa > Chordata > Aves > Sphenisciformes > Spheniscidae > Aptenodytes > Aptenodytes forsteri. The sequence continues at coordinate 1,451,071 of NW_008795918.1, forward strand.
AAATGAACGAGGCAATTTTTTATGTTTACTTCTCAGTAGGAGGTACGAGCTTGAACCCAGATTGATATGTGTGAGATTCCCTGTGTGTTTTTCTCACAGGTCAGTTGAAAATTGCTAGTATTGACCTAACCCTGCTGGTTAATAACATAATAAAATAAAGCTTTTATGCAACAGAGTTGATTGCAGGAAACAAGCAAAGCAGGCAGGAAATGGGTGTGTTTCTTGGAAGTATAAACTGAGGAAAGGTGCTTTTCAAAGGCCTGGGTCACTGTTTGGCTTTGGTTGGTCTTCTATTTGAAATGAAATGTTTTGCGCTTTTCTGTCTCTTGGGCTCAGGTATATCTCATGTTCTGACTCTAGTGCTACAAGAACTGAGTTTGCTCTGTAAAAGAGATGTCAATGGCGGCATGTTATATGACCTCCTCAGATCCCGCTGGCTACAAGCACTTTTAAAGGTAAAGTAATATTTAGCTGTGAAGGCAAAGGTTTCCTAAAGAACAATCTCTAGGGGATAGCTACTTTATTCGGCCATATCAGCACAATAAATGCTTATTTACGCTAAATGCTCATAGTCCTAACATCAGCAGTCAAGGTGAACAAAACCACGTTCACTTTAAAGAAAAAAAAAAAGTATTCTCTTTCATAATGTCCTAGACATTAAAGCTTTTCTACTTTACACGTCCATATTAAGGCCAGGGAGATGGAGACGTAGGCTGAACACAGCACTGCTCAGCTGTCTGTTCTATTCTTAAATCTCTCCATGGCTATGCATCCCACTTTTTGGCATGGATGCTTGTGAAATTGTATTTTTTTGTTTTGCCCACACTGATCTGATGTGTAGTTGAAGATTTTATGTTGTTATAGAACAGAGTTTTGGCTGGTGTTTCTCTCTTGAGCAGAATTGTATCTCTGAGACAAATTCTGTACAAATTCTGCACAAATTCTGCTCTTTATTTAACAAGGATTTTTAAAATGTTTACATTTTGAAGAAGAAAAACTTGCAGTGGATAAGAATGTCCATAAGGTCATTTTAAATACAGCAATTTATTTTGTTTTAAGTTAAATTGACTTAACTTAATTTAAGTCAATTTAATTAACTTAAATTTAAGTTAAATTGTTAATCAGGCCTGCAACTAGGGGAAGGAAGCAAGCTACAAGTCAGAGAATTGACACTATCAGGCTGTTGTCCTGTGTAATCAGCTTTTCTTATTGGAAAATTCAAAACTACAGCATAACTGGCTAGGTGGATGATAATATGGAAAGACGATGAATTATAGATTCAATTCCAGATGCATTAGGCATTAAGGATTGAGATTGCAAACTTTTTGGCTCTAGTTGGACTGAGAAATTCCCAGAAATACAATATTGTCCTTTGTGTGTTGTGTATGTATCCATATAAACATGTGAACAGATTGTATCATCATTGCATTGTCTTGTCTATCATGTGTATCTATATAATCATGTGAACAGATCGTATCATCATTGCATTGTCTTGTCTATCATGGTATGCAATAGATTTATGAATGCCTCCAACACTACCTCGGAAAAAGACCAGTTCCTGTCATGCTGCAGGCACGTGCATTGACTCGTGAGGTAAGGCTGTGTATACGTAGTGTATTGCTTTACTTACTCCTACCAAATTAGTCAACTTAGCTGCAGACAACAGTGTTCTGGTATTCGTTTTGTGTCTCAGGTCTGAGTACACAATGTAAACTTGAAAGATTCTCTCCTCACGCATTTGTCAAACTACTTGATAACTCTTACTGTGTTGGGAGGGGGGGATGAGAAATGCATGCAGCTGTGATCACTAGACTGCATGAGCCCTGGCCAGTGTAATGAACACCTAAATTATTTGTTTTAACTGCTGGCCATATATTTTTCTTCCCATGTAACTGTGTGGTTCAGTGTTATGGCTACAATCAAGCAGTCTGACATGAGGATTTTGAAAAGCTTTTTGGATTTTTCTAGTTGTAATAGCTGATTGATTCTTAAATTTCTGAATTAGAGGGAGAGTTAATGACTAAGTGGAAAACTGACACTAGTGGTGAAATTGGTTGAGGCACAGGAGAAAAAACTAATTTAGAGCACATGGCACTGTGCCTGAACTAAATTAAGCCTGGCTGAGTGTTGTGCAGCTGCGGTCATATTGTCCAATTCTAGAGCAAACCGTATGGATACATTCCTAGTCATATAACGTGGGGGGCTTAACACTCTTACCATACCATATTCCTCTAAGTTCAATTTAGAGCTTTCTAAATTAATTGCCCACCAGAACCAGTCTCTGTGCTTTCTCTCTTACATTTATCAGGTGGTAGAGTTACTGCGTGAAGCCCCTCAGTCTGGAGAGATCAAAGAGCTAAGACGACTCCTGCGAGCTCCACACTTAAAGGCAAGTCCTGCTTAAGGAAAGAAGAAGTTTGCTCATAGAGCTGTCTGCAGTGGGAAAGGAAACAGATGGCCAGCTGTTCACAAGAATTGGCAAAGGAGCCAGAAGAGACATCGTTTCCTAGTCATGAACTAACCTAGTTGTGAAATCAGATGTGGACTGTGTAACTGAAGTACCTGCAATGGGCTGCATTTTAAGGGCTCGGTTTGAGAGAGATGTTTCTTACAAAGTTAAATTCTGAGCAGTTGATGCAGACATATAAAACCAAATTTTCCTTGCAATTGCAAAACCTGCATTCTTTACCCTGAAGTTCCAGATAGAAATGTTTCATCTTTTGTAAGTTTTTCCAGAAGAAGCAGAGAGAGGAACTGTTCTTAAAACTTTATTTCACAGTTTGAATTTCCACGTGGAAAGAAGAAAATGTCAATGTGTGAAAGGGATCTATGTTCACATAGGAACTTACTCGCCGAATTCTGTTTTCTGACCAGTCACTGTTTAAAGCTGTTCTATTGTATGATCTTTGCTTATGGGTTGGTTGGTTTGCTTGTTTTTGTTTGTAACAGGCCTTGCTATCTGCTCATGATACCGTGGCCCAGAAAGATTTTGAACCAACCCTTCCACCACTGCCAGACAACATACCTGAAAATGAGGAAGCTATGAGGATTGTCTGCTTAGTGAAAAACAACCAGCCTCTGGTGAGGGAGCTTTCTGATGTCTGTCAAATTATTTTAACTTACACAAGTATTGATAATGCATATTGGTTTCTTTCCAGGAATGTCACAGAGATTGTGTGCGTTCTTGTCCAGTTTTCACAGGATCACAAGAATTGTTGAGGTTGGAAGGGACCTTAGGAGACCATCTAGCCCTGCTCAGTGCGGGTACAACTAGAGCAGGTTGTTCAGTGCCTTGTCCGCTCAAGGTTTGAATGTTTGGCAGATGTTTTCATCTCATATAATGAAAATGCAAATAGGATTGAGAGCTATTCCTTTGGCCAAAATAGTAAGGAAGGGAGGAGAGGCTCTGAAAGGTTCTTTAGAAATCATTGTATAGCTTAACTAATCTGTTTTAGGAAAAGACAGCTGTAATATTTGATATAGAAAAGATTCCTTACAGTCAGTCAATGAGGTTATTTTAGTATGATGAAAGTTGAAGACATTGAAGGACTTGGTACTAATCATGTTACGTTATCCCTAGATCAGTGTGGTGTTAAAAAGGCTGTATCTTTCAATGCCTTTTTGTCATTGCGTAGATCAGACTTGTGATGTGAAAGGAAATTTACAGCGGTTCTTCAGTGATCAGTGTGTTTTTTCTTTGTTTTTATTTGCCAGGGTGCCACCATTAAACGCCATGAGATAACAGGTGACATAACAGTTGCCCGTGTGATCCATGGTGGGCTAGCAGACAGAAGTGGTATGTGTAATTTGAAACAAAGTAATACAAAAATTTGAGCTTGAAATAAGATATTTGAAGTAAGATAATAGCTTAGCTTCTACGATTAGTCTTCCATTATAGAGCAAGAAGATGTGTACATTGGGCAGCACTGTAAATAGTGATACATTGCAGTGACTTTGATTCTGGTTTCATTAATTTTCATATGCATGTGCTATGTTTGAGACTGAGTTGAGGTACAAATCCAGTTTTTATTACTTACTCTCGGCACCAATACCTGGATAACTCTGTCATGAGATTGATCAGGAATATCCCAAACTGCAATGTAGTATGAATACCACCAGCTCATTCCCTAATGGAGAAATGGAAAACATCAGTAGTCTGTGATTCTATAAGATAATGGGCTTTAAGGAATACTTCTTGGCACTAGTCTACTAAACGCTTTGGTAGCATTAGTTGCTAAGCAATCTTCCAAGGAGTTTCCTTGGAAATGTTACTACTTTGTCATCTTAGAATTGAATGTGTTCCATGTTCCTTGGGAAATGTAACATAACTAAAATGTAAAACAACAGAAGTAAAATTGAACTGTAATCATTATAAAATAGTTCCTTTTAGTATTTTCTGGCCTTTGTATAGAGAAGAAAACCCAAACTATAGAGAATAGCTGATTAAGTTCCTAGTTTGATTAATGTTTTAATTGAGCTGAAAGAAAATGTAAGAGTAAACAATATTGTGAAGAGTTTGTAAAGGACAGAGAGGAGTCGCAAGGCCTCCCACTGCACCTGGAATTTTTAAGGGTCTGATTCCAAGTATCATGGTCTATCAATATAACGGGTTTAGTTAGAACAGGTTCAGAAATTACTTTGGGAAATGGAGCTATATTAAAATGTTTCTGCTACTTTTAAGGCAAATCATCAATAGGTTGTAAACATGTTGTATGGGGGAGGTGGGAGGAAATAAGAATACGGAAGCATGCAAGCTTCTTGTGACCCACAGAAGTCTGCAGTCCTATCCAGAGGCAATATAGCCTAAATCCAAAATGTCTTCCTGCATACCTGGTGTATGGAAACTTTTAATGTTGACTTCCAAACCTGTGGCATATCTGTGTGTCCCTGCCTCGCCTACTCAAGGTAATCCATGGTGTGATAAAACTTCTGCTGCTGCTTTCATCCTTGTTTTCACTGTAGGGTTGCTGTACGCTGGAGACAAACTGGTGGAAGTAAATGGAGTTCCTGTTGAGGGACTTGAGCCTGAGCAAGTTATTAATATTCTGGTATTGAATCTTTTTTCTCCTTTGTACCTTAAGAGTAACTGTATGCTGTTTCTTTGCACACACACACTCTCTTAGAGGAGAAAGTCTGACATTTTTAACAGAAAATTCAGATTGTTTCCTTACTGTGCATGAAGTTCACAACTGCTCATGAAATCAGAAGGTATGAAACCAGAATTAAATCTAACCCCTGTTCTGGATAGAAATTAACTTAATTGTGGCTATTCCACCTGCAGCTTCTGGGAAAAATATTAATTTATTCAGACTTTACTGATTCATATTTTTTCTGGAAGTTCCACTCGGTTAATATTCCACAAGAAAGTAGTGGAAAGGTGCTGTTCTAATAAGAGTCCATGTTACAAAATGCACTAAAGCAGAGTGAATGAACTTGTAAGCTACATACCTCACCTTGCAAAAAAGGGCAGCGGTAGTCACTGTTGTCAAAATTCTCATGAAGAAATCTGTTGAGCTGTCCCTGTTACTTACTCATCATTTCACCCACAATCTTTCAGGGTTCTTCACTGCAAAGTGTTAGTGCCAGTCAGTAAGGTATTGCTGTATGTAATCAGTATCAAGTCTTTCTATGTGTTACTTCCCTGGTTGTACTATTTCTAGGTATAAGAAATACAAACTCTATTGGAATGCTTAATTCTTAAATATTTGTATTTTTTTCCTCCCCCCTTTACATCACTTGTCTAACCAGACCCTGCCGCTAATTTAGATTTGATTTCAGTAGAAAAATTTGGTATCAATTAATGTTGAAATTGTATCTCTTTATAATGAAACATAGATGTCATTGAATTAAAAATATTTAGCAAGACTTTGAAGTTTCATTCTTGAGTTTCCTTTTGAAAAAAACAACAGTATTGTCATATTGACTCTGCCTAAATTCTATTTGTAACATAGACATTATATGTCATCATTATGTGCTAAGTTTGTGCTGCCAATGTTTGGTTATTTGTGTTGAATACCAGCCATATTTTAATCCTTTTTTAATCATTTAGGCCCTGTCTCAGGGGACAATTATGTTCAAATTAATTCCAGTTTCCAATCGGCCTGTCAGCAACCAAACAACAGTAAGAGACATTCTTTCTTCCGGATTGTTACTGCAAACAGTTACCCCAATAATGTCCAATGGTGTGATGCAAAGAAATGGTGTTGCTTAGAAGTTTATTGCAATCCTTAAAGCGTTACTTGCCTTTATGGCTACCTCTCAGCTGACGTCAGTAAGCTGTTGCTGAAGCAGTAAAGATAGTAAGCTGAAATATAGCTGTGTTAAAGGTAAAGAAGACATTTTCAGATTGATCTATGGGTTGGAGATCAATTCTTTTCACAATGTATGAGACAATTTTTTTTTTCCTCCCTTAATGTACAGATAGGGTTTGGGGCTTGATCTTGTTTTTAAAACTTGACTTCATCATGAATTGACTTAAGTAGCAGCAATATCTGGCCCTGTGATTATAAAGCTCATGTTGTATCGGTTCTAAACATGGCTTCCACTTACTCTTGTATATTTTCTTCACCAGCTCTATGTGCGAGCAATGGCAGATTACTGGCCCTTGCAAGATCCTGCCATACCATGCGCTGACGCAGGCTTGCCTTTTAAGAAGGGTGAAATACTCCAGATTGTGGACCAGAATGATGCTCTCTGGTGGCAGGCCAGGAAAGTTTCAGATCTCAGTGCCTGTGCTGGACTTATACCCTCAAATCATCTTCTTAAAAGGTAAAGAAGTCTTAATTTTTCTGATTTCCAGTTCAAAAATTAGCCAGTTATTCAGACTTTGCTATTTAAAATTTTCGGAAGTTTTATAGCAGTATGGTTCAGAGTGACATCTGACAAACACCTTTCCTCTTTGTTCTCTGACTTCTTGCTCTCCTTCTCTTAAGAGTACCTATGTGAGAAAAAGCTTTTGAAAGCACCTGGATCTAATCTTAAATTGACGTCTCAGTAGTTCACAGCAGTTGCTTAGTCTCTGTGCTAGTGCTAAGACATCTAGTGGAGTGTAGGAGCTGAAAGATGGGTGGAAATTAAGGGCCCTGACTGTTTAGTATTTATTTAAAGATGTCCTGTGAGGCATGAATGACCTCTTCAGCTTTGGTCAAAACTGAGTAGATCAGATTAAGAGAGAGGGAAAAAAAACCCAAACCAAAAAAACATGCTCAAGGAAGAACAAGAACCCCTTGCCTATTATTTTCTGCATAAATAGCCCATTATTTTTACACTACATGCTTTCAGAACCTGAGGAGTTAAACTGCTGTAGCGCACTTTTCAGTTTGATCCTCTAGCCACATGTCCTGTCTGTTACCCTCAGGAAGACATAAGGCCACACATTTGTAGATGATAAGCTTCAATTTGTACTATATGTAAACCTAACTGTGGTCTGTATAATGAAAGTTGAAATCAAACTAGGTTGTGATTGAGGCTGCAAGCAAGAGGCTCTGTGTAGTAACGGAGGCAGTAGTACTACTACCCATAGCAGTAGCACACTCTCCTACTTCTAGGAGTCTGTACCACAGTATGGCTTATCTTCCTGTCCTTATATATAAACTCAAAATACTCTAAATACTTCTGGGCTGCTGATTTGGAAATTGCCTTTAAATAGTTCTGATAGCACGTTGGCTTTCTTTCAGGACTTTGCAGTGGGCTAAAACATGGGTAATGTTTTCATTCTTGGTGTCTTCTGTCAGCTCAGTACTGATTGATCCTATGTGTAAGCAGTGAATCTGACTGGAACATAATGTGCTTGTGGACTGTTTTGTTTCTTTAACTGTGATAAATTTATTTCTATGTAGGAAGCAGCGAGAATTCTGGTGGTCTCAGCCCTTCCAGCCCCATCTCTGTCTCAAATCATCAATGTGTGAGTGAAAAGTTATTTGAATGGTAGAGTAGGAAAGAAAGGTCTTGTCTCTGTTTCCAGGGATACCGAAATAGAAGCTCATACAATTCAGTTTAATTCAAAGACATTGTTTCTGGAGCCGTATTGTAACCTCAGAAGTGTGTTAACTATCCCCAGGAAAATAAATACTTAATGGCAGTTGTACCTGGAGTACTGGTGGTGGAGGTTGTTGTCTCCAGTGTACTCGGGATCTGACTGTGAGAGAAGCTGTGAATTCAACTCCTTCTGAAGTCTGTAAGATCTAGGAGCTCTCTAGGAGAGCCAATTCTCTCTAGGAGAATTGGGTGTGAGTAAGTCTGAGGTGACAATTGTACTAGCCTGGCTTTCCGGGGACGCAGATAACAGTTCTGCACTGGAAGATGCCATGCGATATGTTTAGAATGTTTCTTTGACATCAAAACTATCGAGAGAAAGATAGAACTTTTTTCCTTGAGGTGTAAGATAAGCTGTGCTGCCCATGAGTTTATTCGTGGTGATAATCCAGAAACATTATTCTCTGCCAGCTATAACTTTCTGTAAACATGCAATTATTCCCAGACAAAGAATGTTCTTCCTCTTTTCTCTCTCCCCATTTTCTTCTATGGTTCTTTATACTAGTATAAAATTAATTTTTCTCTTGTGATAACTCCCAGATTGAGTGTGTTTCATTGCCTAGGATTCTTCTCACACTGATTGCTTTGTTCGTTAGAGCTGGAGCTCTCTTTCATCATAATTTTTTTGCATTTTAACTGCTTCAATGGATATGCTGTGGGCAGTAAGCACTGTGGAAGAAGGTAGGAGATCGTACCTGGACAACATCGCGTTCCTGTACCTGGAATCAATATAGCACATGGTTTTACAGGCTTTTTAAAAAGTTGTGAGAAATGAGGCAGTTTGGTAAACACATGCAAAAGAAACCCAAGTTCTTGGCATGTTGTGTGCTTAGCATAATTGAAATCAAGTCTGTTTTTATTTGAAATAGCAGAAGCTTACATTGCCTTGAAGTGGAAACTTAAGCTATGCATGATCTGATGGGGAACTGACAGTTTGGATGGGTTGCTTTGAGGAAGGAAAGACTACTTTTTCCTTTCTCTTTTCCTCTCCCTCTTTCTCTCCCATCTTCAGCAGCTGACCTGAGCAGCTCCGAGAGAGTATTTCTTAAAGGATACATATGGGCAGAATATGGTTGACAGATGCCCTGACAATTGCCCTGTAACCGGAAAATAGCACCTACTGGGCCTATCTGGAGGGGCACGCAAGAACAGAACACACAAGCAGTGCAGTATTGTGACCCCACGAGATCGCATTTCAGGGACGTGAATTAACGTGGTCTGGGGATGGAGAGGGAGCTGAATCAATCTTTTCTTTTCCTTTTCTTCCTTGTAAAAATAATAATAAAATCAACCAAACAAAACGCTTTCCTTGAGTGAAGCATATTGGAAAGAAACACACTTACAAAAGCTACAGGAGAGAAGGGAGTGAGTGGTAAATTATATTCTGGCATGGTAATAATAAATAGATATCGACAGGATAAACAGAGCGACAGCCATGTTAAACCTTTTATTATTTCAAAAGGAGAATCCGTTAGACGTGTTTGCCTCTGCCACAACCCTTTCAGAGCACTAGTTTAAGAAGAGCTTTTTGCTCACTAAAGACAGGGAACATCATTAAGTTGGAGTTAACAGTGTTAAAATCTTTAAAGATGTCTAAAGCTGATCTGAGCTTCAAATATTTTCTTTCTGATGTCCATGTTAAACCTTTTATTATTTCAAAAGGAGAATCCGTTAGACGTGTTTGCCTCTGCCACAACCCTTTCAGAGCACTAGTTTAAGAAGAGCTTTTTGCTCACTAAAGACAGGGAACATCATTAAGTTGGAGTTAACAGTGTTAAAATCTTTAAAGATGTCTAAAGCTGATCTGAGCTTCAAATATTTTCTTTCTGATGTCTGAGTTCAGTCTTGTAAGATCTGTAAGGTTTTTTTCCTCTCCAGTGTTTTTCTGATTCAGATAATTTTTTTTTCCTTGTGTTGATCTGTAGAGGAAGACATGCAGATTGATGAGAAGTGTGTGGAAACAGGTAACTGAATTCACTTGGATTACCCTATTTGCTTCAAGGTAGTAGCTAGTTAAAGCCTGGTTTTGTTTCCCAGATAAAACCACTCATTCTCCTAATGAACTTAATGGTAGAAAATTCTATTTTTCATACAGTAGAAACCTCATCCTATATTAGTGTATTAAAATGAGCTGTTTGCAGTTCTGTTGTACAGTGCTTACAGTGAAGTGTTGTGCTGAAAAGAGGAACCACCCCAAAAATATCTGCCTGAATGAGATCCAACCTCTTTGATTCAGGTTTTGGACTGTGGCTGTAATGTTACCATAGGTTTTGCCTATTGTAGATTTAATGCCGCAGATGATTGTAGTCTTGGAGAACCCACACGATTCATTGTCAGGAAACTGATCTCAGGAGAATACGTTCTTAGGCACTGAGCACGAATAGGTTTTACATGTAAATAGTACATGTGAAGACTGTTAGCTTGACTTGCTCCCTAAAGCAGCACAGCTCATTCTTCCTTCTCCCGAGGTAATTCAGAAAGCTCTCATGGAGGGATGTGATCCTGTAGGACTGGATGGAGAGAGACCAGACAGTTAATTCAAGCACGGCGAGCTGTATTTCGCCACCTCAGTGTAGAGGGAAGTGGGGAAAGTATGTGTGAGACAGACTGATAGGAGCTGGAAAATTGATTTCTGATCCTGACATTCTAGAGAAGGAAAAGAATTACATTTTTAATTTATTTTAATATCTTTGCTATCTGGATTACTAAACAAGATGAAGAAACATTTGAGTCTGGTAAGTTCCTCTGACCTAACTCCAAATTCCTTGCTATTGTTCCGCTGCGAGAAGGGTGTCCAGAGACAAGCAAGTGTCTTAAAAACAAGCAGGTGACAGAAACCAGAATGCCGTTTTAGCTTTAGAAGCCATTCTGGCTTGAAAAGCCATGATGTAAAATCCTGTTGCCTTAAGTCTTCCTCTTGGTCTCCGATTACCTTAGCAGTAAGGTTTTTGCCCTGTTATCCCACAAGTGTGAGCGTTTCTTCTTATGCATCAGTACCAGATCTGTTTATCAAATCCTAATCAGTTATACCCATGCAAGCTGTGACAGCAGGGGCTGTGCTGATGTCGGTGGATAATTGGATTACCTTAGGGTAAGAGAGGCCTGCATTCCCAGGGCCTGTAGGAGCTGATGTGGTAAAGAGGAGAGCTGTTGTGGATTCCTGATTGTGTGCATGGCTGGCATACAAGAAACAAAAATGCTTTTATAAAATGAATGATTTATGTCTAAGACGTACAATCAATCAGTGCTTTTTTTAAACCAAGCTATTTTGGGGGGTTTTGTTTTAGGGAACAGCTACCTGTTTACAGCATATTCAGAGTTCTGCAAAATTTACATCTTCTAAAATAAATAATTTTTCCACTAAAATAAATCTACTACTGCTAAACTTCTTCTTTGAGATATTTGGTAATCTTGTGGAGAAAATGTCATTCCGCCTTACTCTTGCTCTTCTCCACAAGATTCCTACTTGCCAGTCGGATCTTCTCCTCTTACCACAGGTGGTTTGTTCTCTTCCACCTCTCAAGTAATGCCCAAAGCTTTTAAGACAGAACCAGCAGGTCTACAGGGCAGTCTTTTGTTTTCAGGCTAGGATGTTTCTGATAACTGCACTTGGGGAGTACTCTTCCAAATTCGGTTCACTTCTCGGTGCTGAGTCAGCGCTCTGCTGTATCCAGACAGTCAGAGGAATAAAGGTGCAAATATTTGCTGTCCTACATTTCACTTTAAATTAACCAGTAGTTGAACATCCATGTGATGTATTTTGCAAGTACAATACTGACACAGATGCTGTAGCTGGGTCTCTCATTCTTTGGGAACTGAGAATTCATGCTCAAACAGGCGTATTTTAGATTTAAAACCTGCAGTACCTGTTTCCTAAATTTCCTAAATGCATTGGAGAATGCTGGTTGGATTTTTTTTTTCAAATCTTAGTATAGACTGTCTTCACAAAACTAATTGTTTTATGTCTGTCTCTATCTGAACGTGCAGAGGAGCTTAAAGAAGGTAACGCTAATTTTTTTCTCCCTGTCTGCTGTAAGCAGTAATCTGTTAGAATCTGTCTATTGCATTACCAGGAACTACCACTCCTCTTACAATACCCGGTAGCTGAATTGCTTGTTCCCTGTAGGATTCCATACTGCACTGCGTACCATAGAACAGAGGGTAGATAAAGCAGAAATGCTCAAAAAGATTTGAATGACAGCTCAAAAGACCTGAAGATAGAAATGATACAGGCATCTGTCAGCTGAACCGTACTCTGAACTTTGCCCTGAACGAGCAGTTTTGTGCCAAGTAGTTTCTTTCTGCAGTCATAAACAGGGAGTTATTAGTACATATAGAAATGTAGGCATAAAACTGTATTTTAAAGGTACAAGTAGTGAAGAGTGTATAGATGTGAAAGAAGAGTAACTAAGATGCATCTAATTTTGTTTTGATACTTGCATGCTTATGAGAACTGTCAATCAAAGAATCTAGTGCTAAAAGACGATACATTTCACGCTTTGCAAATGAAAATAATGTTCTTGCCTTGGAACAATTACTACCTTTAAAGATATGCCTATGTCTTCTGTATCTCATTCTTGCTTTAACAAGGCCTAAATAAAGGGAATACACAGCTTGGATAACTACATGCTTGATCAGGGGAAAATCAGGAGTCCTTTTTGAAGAGAAATCTAAACACTGCTGACACCATTTTTTTCCTTAGTTATTTGTTTTCAAATCACCTTTATAAAATAGCATTGATCTATTGGGAAATGTGTATTTTTGAGCATTACAGGAGAGATTTCATTCATTTAAAAAAATACATGTAGAGATTTAGAGGGCTCACCTGAATGGCTAAGCCTTCACAAGGAACAACATGAGAATGGGGACAAAAAGAATTGGAGGAAACAAATTAGTCTGGGATGTTGGAGCACAGATATCACTGATCCAAAGATGATTAGAAAGAAATAATAAAATCAGGTCTTCATTCTGCCTGAAAGATCTGAGCAGATGCATGTTGCATTTTCCAAGCATGCTATGGACTGAAACTGAGTTAGAATTTTTTTTTATTTCTGATTTTGAGCTACTGACTTGTTGGTTATTGTAATGTTATAACTAAAGAATTCTTGTAAGCTAGGTTTCACCTGAAAAGCTCAACTTATGTGGAGGTTTTTTTACTATAAGTATTTCAAAACATTGACTGGCATCTAGTTGTCTTAGGAATGAAACAAATAAAATGTTGAGTTTCAAATCTAATTTAGAAAATACCAAGACTTTCTAAGTTTAATCTTTCTCTTACAGAAATATTGGCCCTTTGACTTGGTCACTGGTCATGTGAAATGTTTGGATATTTCATATTATGGAGTATTGTGCTTTTTTTATTAGGTTAGGCGTAATACTTCCATATGTTTACTGAAACACTGTTTTTTCATTTGGGATCAGCAATAATTGTTAGCCATCTAGCTCTGAAGGTTTTGCTGTTCTTTTTTTATTTCATGAGTATTTGTTCTTCATATTCCAGAAGAGGAAGAATTTGGTGAATTTGGTCAACGAGTCTTTATTGGTACGCAGTGACTAAAGATAAGTAAGATGTTTGAGGCTTGATCTAGATTAAGTGCTTGTCTGAAGTTAAAATGCTTTGTTCTTTATTTCACCTAAAGACTTACTGAATTGAATTCTACTTGCTGTTTTCCAAACTTCAAGAAGTCACTTTCCTCTACTAATACTTGTTCTCTCCATTTAAATCTCTCTTCCTGTTAGATTTCTACCGAGACCTGACCACCACTATTTTAACTTGACTGGCTGTTAAGATTTCCCTTACTTCACGATTAATTTTGCTAGAGTGTAATGTTGTTCTGTTGTCTGTCATCTGTTGAGAATAATCATGAGGGCTTTCATTAGAAAAGTAGACCTAAAAGTGAGGTTTTCAAAGTTGGATGATAAGGTGGAGCAACAAACCTATCCCTGTTACTAAACCATAGCGACCTTTAAAATATTTGGATTCATTCTGGAGGCTGGAGAAAATGTTCCAGACTCTGCTTTAGGAGAGTAAACCAGCTACACTATCAAAAAACGGTTGACCTGTTCCCTAGTGATGCTTTATGTGGCCAGAACTTCTCCTTCGGCTTGTTTTGGGGATCTTTTGGGGGTCTTTAATTCTGGGCTAATTTTCAGGTGACTTTCAGTGAGATTTGACCTCTTCTTTAGCTGTCATTTAATGCTCAGAGGTTCTACCAAGCTGACATGCCAAGTGTGACAATGAAATTCACTAACTTTCACCCTGCAAAAAGCTCAAAAAACCAGTACGTTGTGTGGCTTGGAAGGAGATGCTCTAGACTAAAGCACTAGTTGCCAGCATCTTGGGTGTATTTTCCAGTACTGATGTCTTTGCCCCTGACAGCTGGTTTCCGTAGAAGTATGCGCCTGTGTCGCAGGAAATCCCGGACCAACCAGCAGTCCTGTTATGCTCGGTGCCCCAGCAGCTGTTACAGCACTCTTGCAGCTCCATACGAAGAGGTGGTTAGGTACCAGCGGCACCCAGCAGACCGGAACAGACTAATTATACTAGTGGGTAAGAGGTTAATTACTTTCTCATGCAAATTTCACAACCTGTAACAGAGGGGAGGAAACAGTCGGTCATGGGCTGATCCACTAAGGTTTCCCGCTGCAGACTGTGCAGGTGGTAGCTCTCAGAGCAATGTTTCAAGAATGATTGTATGTAATTTGACCCCATTGTTCGTTTCAAAGTTTAATGTATGTATCATCTTCTTTGCTTGAGATAGTGAATGTTTAAAAAAATAATAATAATGAAGTCCTCAGAAGAAGCCATACAATTATGAATGCAGGTTGATAGTGGATTTTATTAGGGAAATGGTTCGGTTTTATATTCAGTTGGGACTGGTACAGAAAGTGATGAGAAAACATTTGTAACTTACTAGCAAACATCTTTACACGGGCGCATTTCTACAGCCAGTGTTAAATGCACAGATATGGCAACAGTAAGAAGAATGCGTGAAATTAAACTCCAGACTAGAAAAATCTCAATCATGGGCAGTAGGGAAAGCTAAAAAGATGCCTTTAATAATGCTTGCTATAGGAAATACTGTATTAAGTGGGCTGCAGCTCTCAAGTAGTCTTTAATGATACTGACTGAAAGGAAGCTGCTGTTCTGCAGTGTTCCATGATCCTGATAAAGCAAACTGGGTAAAGGCAAATCCATTGTCCTTTCGAAGTCTGGATGTATTTGATAATAATTTTTTCTTTTAAATGGAATTGCTGGGTTGCCTCCTGGGTATGACTATATTTCTGGGAGGTGATTTGTACCCTGAACCAATCAAGATGCTTCGGTCACTTCTGGTACATTTTTTGGGAACTTATTTACATTTCATTTGTGTGTGTGCAATGTGTTAGAATATGGGGGGGGTGCACGCAAAAAGTGCCTCCGTCAGTAATATTAGTTGCTTTGCCAACTTTTCAGGTCCTGCAGGAGTTGGTGTGAATGAGCTAAGGAGAAGGCTTATTGCAAGTAACCCACGAGAGTTTCAAAGTGCCGTACCTCGTATGTAATGTTCTTCCTCTTTCCCCCACTACCCCCTTCAAACGTGATTCGGAAATGTCAAGTACCTCCCTCTTGCCTTTGTGTATTCATACACTCATTGCTCTATGGATGTTTTTTCAGCTCTGCTGCAAGCCAGAGGCATTTGCTTTTATAAGGGTTCGTTTAAAATACTGTCTTTCTCTTTATTTTGGCAAATCAGCCAAAGGTATTTTCAAGTTACAGCTCCTGAAACCCTTAAAGCTTTATGTAGCAGTAGATTGTCTGCATGGTTTTGTTTAATCTTGATGTTTGCTTTTCCTAAATTTAAAAATGTTTCTTTGGGATATTGTAAGTTCATAGTGTTTAAGTGATCAGATATGAGAATGACGACAACGGAAGTTGGTGCTTAATAGGCTTTGCAGCTTTCCTTATTAGCCTTCTAGTCTCAGATGAGACTTACACAGCTTAATTTCTGATGGTAATAATTGAAATAGTTTCTACCTGTGCTTATTTGGTTCTTGTGATTTGGATAACCAAACAGGAAACGTATGAATCTGAAGCTGGTTGAAAATTCAGGAATTCTTTTGTGCTTAAGATCCCAGATATGGGCAAGGTGCAAGTGTGGGAAAGCTTGTAGGATGCTTCCGAATGAGCTTTAATAAATTTTACCTCAGAGGAGCAAAAACAGTTGTGCAACCAGTTCCAAAGCAGTTCCTCATTGGTTTGAGTCACAGATACTTGGATTAAGCCACTCTCCTCCTATTCCAAGAAATACAGATGTGCTTTGCCAATTTTGAAGGACTTGCCACTGGGCAACCAGGACAGTAGATGTTGTGGTTTAACCTCAGTCGGCAACTGAGCACCACACAGCTGCTTGCTCACTCCTCCCCCCCCACCCCGGTGGGATGGGGGAGAGAATTGGAAGAGTAGAAGTGAGAAAAACTCTTGGGTTGAGATAAAAACAGTTTAATAATTGAAATAAAATAATAATAACAATAATAATAATGTAATAATAATAATAATAATACACAAAGCAAGTGATGCACAGTGCAGTTGCTC
>NW_008795918.1:1467775-1473837 GCF_000699145.1 Aptenodytes forsteri
TGGCTGTGCCCCCTCCCAGCTTCTTGTGCACCTCCAGCCTTCTCAGTCGGTAGAGCAGGGGAAACTGGAAAGTCCTTGGCTAGTGTAAGCACTACCTAGCAACAACTAAAACATCGGTGTGTTATCAACATTATTCTCATCCTAAATCCAAAACACAGGCCTGTACCAACTACTAGGAAGAAAATTAACTCTATCCCTGCCGAAACCAGGACAGTAGACAAGGCTTTTGCTCTAGATTAACAAATGGAAACAACTCATTTTATTACTTATGAAAGTACTGATTTATAGTCCTTCATGAAAGTTGTCTCATTTTCATTTATAAAATTACAAGAATTTACTTGCAGTTGGGTTTTTTTGTGTGTGTATATATCTCCTTTCAGACACCACTCGTGTTCAGAAGAGTTATGAAATGAATGGTCGTGAATATCACTACGTATCAAAGGAAACTTTTGAAAACATGGTGTATAGCCACAGGTAACTAGGAGAGACAAATTACATTTTTGTTACTTAAAAAAAATTGTTACTTAAAAATGATCCAAGAAAAGCCAGTTTTGTAGTTAGGTCCCAAGTCTGGGCTCCTCCACTCATACTTACTACGAATGTTTGGTGTAAATTTTGGTCAAACTGCTTGAGCCCATTGCTTCAAAAACTGTGTTTGTGCAGTTGCAAATAAGCTCCTCTACAATTAATCTCAGAATCCTTCTAAAGGGAAGTGGGATCTCCAGGCCTGAGCTCACTTGATGTGCTGTAAGTTATGAGTTTAGCCCTTCTGGAAATTGGACTGCTTTCTAAAACTGAGCAGTGAGTCAGACCTGTTCCTGATCTACATCTCCATTGCAAAACCTCTGCAGTGATGACATCTCCAGCACCTGAACTGTAAGGGCCGAACTTTCATAAGTGTCTGCTCCTTTCTATGCATCAGTAATCCCTCTGCTAAGACAGACCAGCTCAGCACCAGAAGCTACACTCCTTGAGCTGTGCCAAGTGCTTTGAGATCTTCTGATTTATGAAGTTATTAGTACTATCTAAATGACAAGCATTTTCTCATTAGAATCACAACCTCTAAACGCATAATTTGTAACAAGATGAGTAAAAAATGCATGCTTTGGAGATGTCAAACTGTAACGGTTCTGATTTTGTGCCCAGTGTAGCGGGGAAGAGCAAAGGTGGAGGTTGTTCACCAGTGTTCACCGTCTTTTATGATCGTTCAGTCTTGATCACTGGATTACATGTGAAGACTTCACCCTTAAATGGAACCTTTTGAGACTCAAGTGCTCTTTCATTTTCCTTCTTCCTCACCGCTGTTGCAGAATGCTGGAATATGGGGAATACAAAGGGTACCTGTATGGTACCAGTATTGACGCAGTGCGAACAGTCCTCGATAAAGGCAAGATCTGTGTAATAGATTTGGAACCACAGGTGAGTTGTAAAGGGGCAGGGACTCTACAGTTCGTATCTCCTGGGAGCAAAAATAATTCTCTGTACATTCTTGAGCTGTTGGAACAGTGTTAGTTGCTTTGTCTTGTTTTTCACTTTAGCTCATGGTGCTAATAGATTATTCTTTGCATGGGTCTTGGGGGTGGGGGGAATACTACAGTGGCAAGTATGTACAGATCAGTATAGTTCACTTGTTTCCAAGTCAGCAGCTGCATTATCAGGTGGAATGGTACAGAAATGAGTTTTCATACTTGCTTAAAGCAAGGATTCTTTTTGCATGCGGAGACCGCTGCGTGGGATTTCCTCCTCCTCCTCCAAGCCCTGTTAGTTGAGAGTTCTGTCCTTCCGTTAGCAATCTCTGAACACCCTTTGGTAAAAGCAGCAACTATTAAAGTAATCAAGCAAAAGCAGGGAATTATATCATGCATTTATTTCTCTTCAGAAGTAACTTAACAGCTGGGAGTAAGCTGCTGGCACACATGACCAAACAGCTCTACAAGAACCTCCAGCCAGTGCCTGCTGCGTAGACCGCCGCTCGTCTGGGTACCACAGTTTGCAAATGTTTACTATATGAGAAAGGGCAGCTGGCACAGCTTCCACATATGCCCTAGCAGATATTGGCAAGAGGTGCTTCAAATATTAGGGTGATTGCCAGATGTTTCTATGCTGGGCATTGCAAAAAAACTTATAATGCAATCTTTGCATTCTTCTGTATTTTTGTTTCTTAATTGCTTTTATTTTCTCTAACACTTTCAGAACTACTTACCATGCTAATCTTTTCACTTAGACACTATTCACTTATTTTTTTCCCTTCTATCTTTGCATTGAATTTGCTGATGAAGATAAGGCTAATAAAGGCTTGAGTTTGTAAATATCTAAGAGACTTAAAGCTGTGTCCAGCAAAATCTTACTAAACTTCTCTGAATTACTTGCGTATTTAGTACTTCGGAGCTGTTTAGGCTACTAGGTTTCAGCATCTCTTCTAACTGAATGTAAAGAGAGACACCATAACTCAGTAACTTTTAGAGACTTCCCTCTAATTATGCAGAGCCAGCGTAGTCAGAGACCTAGGTTAGCAGTGGTTTGTGCTGTTTGAAGTAGAAGTTACATGACCTGTGGGGTACTACTCAAAATCCAAACGGCTATAAGGGGCAGATTAGGCCACACTTTAGTCTTCGTTTCACTTCTAAAAATGTCTTTGGGTTTCTTCTGCTACACTTCTCCTAAACAAGAGGGAGAAGGGGGGGGGGGAAATGGAATTTTGCTACTTGAACAGATGTGCCACTATCAGTTTTTTAGGGTGTGACTTTAAAGGACAAGTTTTGGGAAGGGTATTAAGTAATAGCACATAGCTGTTCTTCAGTAACTGCCGTGGGGTAGGAGCATTACTGCCAAGCTGCATACTTTTATTTTAAATCTGGTGGCTTGGCCAACTTTACATGCTGTGCTTTTTGCTTTTTTTGTTTTCTTTTTTCTAGTTCCCTCCACTGCTTTGCAGTAGTTTAAAAATCCTTATTAGCATCAGGGAATGCTACACAGCACAAAGATTTCCAAAAGCAGGATACTTTCTTCCAGTATGGGGCAATAAAGTTGTGCTTTTTCCAAAGGTAGCTCCCCAGCAGTTAAAAAAACAGATTTCAGATTCATCTTTAGTGTTGTTGATTGTAGAGATCTCTTAATGACAATGTCCAGTCACTCACTGGAGTTGAAAGCATCTCCTAATCAGGTTACCAAGCAGAATTAAGTGACTGATATGCTACAGTTGCTTGACAATGGTCTGGTCCAGGGATTATTAGTGAGGTCATTTTAAAGTAGGTGTTCCTGAAAAAGATTACTGCTAGGTCTGGAGATAAGAGCACGTTGTAAACAGTTGGCTTTTTATGGGAGTAAAACTGGGATGAGTACACTTGAAATACTTTAACTTCTTTTTACTCTTAATTTGCAGGGCATACAAGTAGCCCGGACTCATGAATTAAAGCCCTACATTATATTCATCAAGCCATCCAGCATAAGCTGCATGAGGCAGACTCGTAAAAATGCCAGGGTCATTACGGATTATTATGTGAACATGAAATTCAAGGTGAGATTTGGGAATTGAAGAGACTCAGCTTAATATTCTGGGATTCTGTGTTTAGAACATACTGCGTTCTACTATGTTACTAGGTTAACTCTTTAAAAGATTTTTGTGTCTTTAGGATCAAATCTAAGTTATTCTTGTCTTTTTCTGTTTGGTTTGTTGGGATTTTTTCCCCCCTCCAGATTTGCTTTGAAGCAGAAGTGTTGTAATTTGCACCTAGGGGATGGAGGCATTTTGCTTCAAAATGCCTTTAAAGGAGAGGCTTTTTTTTATATCTTTGTTTTTATTAACTGCCTTGTGACAAGATTTAAGTCAACACATACATTTACTGTTTGCACTGAAATATCAGGGATGTGCTTCATTCGGTAATTTAATCAAATATTTTTTCATGTAGTTATAAGAATGTGTTGTTATTTCATGTATGCTTAATGACAGTATCAATATCAATTCTATACTAAGTTCTATAGATAAAACACAAATCCTGCTTGTAGGAAACGCATATCTTGTATTTACAGTGTGTCTAGTGCATTGTCACAATTGTTTCCATGCAAATCATCGTAAAGTTTAGCATCTTAAAATTTTGGAGACCTCAGTCCATAACTGTATATGGAAAGGAATCGTGATTGCTATGGCAGAAAGAAACAGGAACACTGGGGAAATAAACTGAAATGTGGAACGAGAACACAAGTGCTAGTGGATTTGCCTTCGAGTCCCTAACATCCTCTGCCAGCACTTGTCAGTAGAATAACCTTTTTGGGGCAAATGGAGCATACTGAGAGACACGGTATCTCCTTGGGAAGAATATGGCAGTCGGCTCTGTTTCAGAGACTTGGGACTGACTGTAGCACGTATACTTTACTACAGCAAACTGTAAATGACATAAAGCACACTGGCACTATATTCACCTCTTGTTTACGTGGCCCAAGGTGTTCTGCAGATGCCATGCAGGTATGTTTGTTTACCACATTAAAGCTTTATAGACTTACTCTGTGTCCCGCAGGAAGAAGATTTACAGGAGATGGAAGATTCGGCTAAGAAAATGGAAGCTCAGTTTGGTCAGTTCTTTGATCAAGTGATTGTGAATGACAATTTACAAGAAGCATCTGCGCAGCTGCTGTCTGCGGTCCATCATGCACAGGACGAGCCCCAGTGGGTCCCTGCAGTATGGATATGCTCAGACACTCAGCCCTAATTCTGAGCAGCAGGCAGCTTCAGAAAGATTACAGCTTGTGTTTTACTTCAAGAATAATCCTCATGTCAGGATTGCAAGAATTTATCTTTGTATGTGAGGGATTGGGAAGAGGATTAGGAAAGAAGCTGCTACAGGAGATGTAATCATACTATGTTCTGTGTAGGTCTTCAGCTTTTTATGTTACAGTTGTATCCACTTTTGTACAAAAAAGGAAATATTGTGAGCTCTC
Source organism: Aptenodytes forsteri (assembly GCF_000699145.1). Lineage (NCBI taxonomy): Eukaryota > Metazoa > Chordata > Aves > Sphenisciformes > Spheniscidae > Aptenodytes > Aptenodytes forsteri. Next base: position 1,472,711 of record NW_008795918.1, read on the forward strand.
AATTACAAGAATAAAGCAAAATCTATTTTGTTGCATGAATCTGCATAATTTGCTTGTACATAGCTATGGAAAATTCCTTTCTTTTTATTATGGTCATTCTGGTACTGTGATACCTGTACATTCGGGAAGCCTTACTGACAAACGACACTCAGTCAATGTTCAGTCCGGAGCATGCTCTTTTAGCATGATGTCTTTGAGCAAAGAGTGTTATTTATGAAGGTATTGGTTTGCCGCTTATCCTTTTTACCTTTGAAGACGGGACAGAGTGGCATTGTCACAATAAAAATGACTCTAGAAACCAGTTATCTTCACAATACGTGTAGCATGTCTCCCCGCAGTGCCCGGGAGACCATGTCTCTGTTCCATCAACTCAAGTGGGTAAAAACTGCCAGAACATGGATTTGCCAAAGAGGGGAAATAAGGTCTGAAGCCCCTTTTCCCATTGGTTTGCTCTACAGTAGCATGTTCTCCTCATCAAATGGTGCAGTGCTTGTGGCAAACATGTTCCTTGCTCTCTTCACCTTGCATTACAGCTGTCTTGCCCTCTGAGGAACACAACCCATCATTCTGTTGGCCTACCTCTCCTTGGAGGAAACCCAACAAAAGCAATTTAAACAGTCTAGAAAGAGATTATTCAAAGCCAAATATTGCAGCTACCAGCACGCCTGCTTGTTCCAGCGTCAGGCCTAGTATTCCTTGTTTAGAGGTAAAACTGGACAGACCATGTCACTGGTGCGGGCTAAGTACAGGTAGAGAGTGAGGCTGGTGCCAGCTCTGTGCTGCTGGTCCATGACCAGCTTCCCACTTCTGCTGCCTAGTCCAGCCTTTGTCCACTTTCTCCTTGCCTATTTTTCATGGGTTTGCTTACGGACAGATCTGCTTTCACTATTAAAAAAGAAAGGTGTTCTCATTAGAGTTGCATTTGCTTCTTGTGTCCATTTGTGCTGGAACAAATTTTTATCACATTTTCTACTTTTTTTTTTCCATTTACTGTGTATGACTTCATTTTGCAAATTGTGTCCGCGGCTACAAGCTAAAGGAGGCTAGAAAGCTTGTTTTCCGACTAACGTGCATTCGACTTTGCTCGCCCGCGGCCCGAGGGACACGGACCCCCGCCCGCGGCAGCA
>NW_008795918.1:1474534-1508646 GCF_000699145.1 Aptenodytes forsteri
AGCCGGACGCGAGAGCGGACCGCCCTGGCAGTGCGGCTCCTACATCCCCGCTCCGCGGGGGAGGCGGCGGTGCCCGCCCTGCTGTTACCCGCGGGAGGCGGGATGTAGCCGGCCTCAGGGTCGCACGTTTCTGCTCATCCTTTGCTGGGGGCGCAAGCAAGTGTTTCCTCGTTGTTTTCATATTTTCATCTATATATATATAAAATATATGCAAAGCTTTAAATCTGTAAAGACTGGTTAAGTGTTTCTGAACCTTCGAGTTTGCGCGTAACTGCGCCCTGGGTACCACCTCCGAGGTCTGGTGGTGGCAGCCGAGCTCACCGCACTCGGGGAGTAAATACATCTGCGTGCCGCGGTTTCATACGAGCCGCGCTTACGAGTGAAGGCATTTTCTGCTCTGCATCCCTGAACGGACACCCAGGGGGTTGTGTAGTTTGTTTTTTTCCCCTGTGTGAGAGTTCCCAGGTGTGTCCAACCGTCCTGCGGCCTGGCTCCTGTGCGCAAACACGGGGTTTCACTGGGGCAGCGGCTACCTGGTTTGTGGGAGTCTCCTGGCTTCAGGGGCGCTACAGCTACGTTAGCACTCAGCAGCTCTTCTGTCAGAAACGAAACGTCCCTGGAAGCCTGTGCCCAAACTCACCCTTTCTATGGAGTTTGGAGTGAGTTCTTTCAGACTCTGAGAAATTGGAAACTAGCGGAGTAAAGCTCCTATTTGCATGGCAGAGTTGGGGACTTTCATACAGATGGGACAGATGAGTATTCACCGCTGCCTGCTTGCATGTGATTTCCTTTGTTGCAGGGAATAAACGGTACAGAAATTAATTTGCTTTTCAGTTGTTTCGTAGAAGGTAACAGAATAGAGAGGTACTACAGAACACAGATGTACTACTGCACAGGCAGTGAATGCTGTGTAAAAGCTTTTTTTTTAGTTTTGAGGGGTTTTTTTAGATTTTTGTTTTTTAAAATATCGACTATCCTAAACGTTTAATAATTACTGCCATGGGAATGTAGGAAACAAAGTAATGAACTCTGACCTTTATCAATATTTTTTTCTCCCTTATGGTGCACCTGTATGGTGTGACCAGTCCTGACCAGTTTGCTGGATGCTGCTCAGGGTGTGCTGTTCTCTGTCTGTGTAAATGGCACTTGCTGTCAGTCTTCAGCACGGCCAAAATCCAGGTGAGAGATCTGAGGCCTAATCCTGCAAACCCTTCCTTGCACAAGGTGTCTCATATGTTTTGGGCAAACCAAACTAAGTAAAACTTGCTCCCTGGAGCCTGTACCAGCATATGGAGCTACAGGTTTTTCAGTGCAAGTAACGTTTGCTGCCACGGAACAAACTGCCGTTGTTCAAATGGGAGTAGTACTGGGCCCTAACCCAGGGGCAGGAAGGTTCACGTCCAGCTAATCCTGGCTGCCAGACGCTTATTTTTAGTTCAGCATTAGCTGAGGTTCAGCGTGAGCAGCGTGGGGGAGTGGAGAACGGTTCACAGTGCCTCTTTCAGGGAACAGCTTCAAATGATATGGGAAAGAAACAAGTGGTAAGTTTGTGGATCCTTCAGTCTTACCAGTCTTACGGCCTTTTTTATTTCTGATATCAACTGAATTTTTGGAGAGTGGGAAATATTTATTCCTGTATACTCTTTTAATATAAATATATAACACAAAATCTGAAAGTAAACTGCCTGCCTTTTTCTAGATGAGAGAAAGTGCAAGAGCTCAGTTTCAGATTGTCAACAGGAGATACTTGGTCTTAGATTTTAGTTGTGTTTGACCTGCTGGTAAATATTTTCAAAATTATATGAAAATTAGTGTTTTATAATTTTTTAAAGTATTTTTCATAAATAAGCTTATTTCCTTTTTATTGCTTTTCCTTAATATTGTTCTGAATTTACAACTTTGTTAATAGAAAATACTCAGCTCACACTATATACTGTGCAAGTATATTGAACGCATAAATTATTGCAGTGTTTTGGTGTTTAAATAGAATGACTGATAAGCTTTCCCAGGAAAGCAGTGCCTTCTATGAAAAGTGAAAATTATTTAAGTGAAGTTGAAATGCAAGCTGCGCCTCACACACAGCTGTTAGGTACATGTCCCTAACGCAGTGCCCATCAGAACTCTGGCAAAAGCATATTACTCCTGTGTCGTGCTGAGCACTTTTATGTAACATCTCCATCAGGAGTCTCTCGCTATGTAAGAGGCATGTTCTCACCATATCTGGAAATAGCTGTTTCCTGTGAAGGGGTTTAACAGGCGCTCAGAAGAGAGGTGGTTTCAGACTTACAGAAGTCGACTTTTGTCCCTATCTTGTCTTTCAGTGCCCGCCTCGTGCCCTCCCTCCAGTGCCAAGGTACGATCAGTTCATTCCATGGAATTGATCATGGTTCTGTATGTAGTGTTCTTAAAAGTAATGAATTAAGAGAAATAAGTTTAATAAACATCTGAGTAGTCATAACAGCTTTAAAAATATTAGCTTTTCTTGCTAACTACTTGTCCTAGAACCCCTTACAAGGAATGCAAAGCATTTTAAAGTTTTACAGAGGCCAAGAAATTTTACTACATTACCTCAGTTTTAATACTCTGAGAGAGAAACCCTTTAAAAAGTTTCAGAGAAATAGCTACTTCGCTTTTATTAACATCTACTTTAGTTTTAGGGATGTCCCTCTTTTCAATCTCTTCTTCCTTCCCTCTTTGTTTTCTTTCCTGTTCTTTAGTGTATTTGAATCACAAATCCTTCAGAACAGGAATTTCTGAGATTAGACTAGATATTCTTGAATAGGGGTATAGGTGTATACCAGTTTGATGTATAGGGCGAAATTTGGGCTTTTTTTTTTCAGTGCCCTAGTGAGCAGTGTGGAGGGAAAGGCAATGACATGGTACTTCAGAATTTCTTCAAAGTACCTAAAAGCAAATGTGTCGTTCATGACTGATGACATAATGATAGTGTGTTTTTGGTAACGTATGTGCTCAGATGTTTCATAACTTTGGTTGGTTTGTTATATGTCAGGCAGTAAGACCAGTTTTAATTAGCTAGGTGATTAAGGCTTTTAATCTGATCCACAGCTAGCCAATCAAGAAACTGTGCATAGTCACTAACAAAGTGTTGAGTCTTGACGATTGCTTCGTACCCATAACCCTGTTGTACACAACTGCTCATAAAGAGAACTAGGAGCGGGGATAAGGAAATTAATTGCAAAAGCAGCAGTGTGAATTTCACTGTTGTGAATAGTAATTGATTCAAAACTAACTTTCTTCTCATCTTTGTTCCTTTTACACTGCTCTTCAACACCTTTTCTCCTTAAATGTGAAGTGGAAACCAAGGTGAGTTATTCCAACATTAAAGAGAATTCTAAACATTGGTAGTTCCTTTTGGTGTTGCTTCATCCTCTCTTTAAAGATAGGGCCTTATGCTTTTCCTAAATGCAGGCTGATTATTTAAACTGCATGGATACCTGCGCTGCTATTGCTAGAACTGCCTGTTGTTTTTCTTTGTTCTCTTTACTGTTTGCTACTTCCGTATCGAATCAAGGTAATAGGAATGTTGTCACTGTGCTCTAAACAAGAAGTTTATTCTTCAGAGCATTATTCAGAGTATTTCAGTTTTTCACTTAACACACGTGCTTGTGCATATTTAGCCTCTGCTGACCTTAAGACAGATTTCCTATCCTGTTTTCCTGCCATCTTCTGTACTACTCCTGCTTGTGTGAATTGGTGAATTGTCACCTTATCTGTAAAAGGTGGAGGATGTCTTCACTTGTACAAAGGAACCCCTTTCTTAGCTAGCAATAGAGTGGCCGTTAAAAAAGGGAAATGGAGGTTTTTCCATGCTGTGCACCTATACGTCTGTTTTATGTTCTGCAGATGAAATTCCACTCAGTCGTCCCAAAAAAAGGAAGCCCAAAGGAAAGACTCCGTTAGGTAAGGTCCTGCCAAGACTGGAAACTGTGGTTGTAATCCCGGGTGAGACCTGTGCTGTAGCCAAGCTCCTGACAGATACACGGTTTTCAGTCTTGTACTCTATTATTGAATAGTGTTCTCAGCTAATTTATTACAATTGATTTTGTATTGAACGACTGTGATCTTTTTCCCAAAGTGGTGTCATTTTAGAACAAGTCTGTAATGCTAACTTAAATAACTTGTTCCATCCTCTGCTCTTTCTCCCTAGATCCATTCCCGGTACGGCTGATACAGCATGTCTTGATACTGAACATTGTTATGTTGAATGTGTTAAGTGCTTGAATTTTTGAATGAACTAAGATAAAAATCATTTAACAAATTGGCTCGATTTCAGTCCTTGGCCAAATAAAGTCACAAGTTAATCATTCCATTACCATCAAAGAGTTAAGAGCCTAAAATATGACTAACACCAGAGCTTTGTTTTTTTACAAGAAGTGGATCTGCAGAACAAACATACCATTTTAAGCAAGATTACAAGTCTGATCTATTTTGATAAAGCAGAATGTATTGATAGAATCTGGTGGACTTCTGTAAACCAGTTGACTTGGGACCATATGATGCTTTGATGAGTAAACCTCCTTTATTTGCTTAAAAGAGTACAGTTGAGGGCTCACTGAAAGACCTGTAAATGCAACAAGTAGAGCTGTTGCTAGCAGGGTTTCCCAAGGATCAAGTTTTGTTTACTGTTTTTTTCAGTGACCTGAATGACAGTGCAAAGTACACCTTGGCTTTGGCCATTACTTTGCTGGTTAATTTTGTGTTTTAGCATAGAAAACCTTTCTAAAAGGTGGGAAAACCTGTGCTTGAAGTGAAAACAAAGATAGATTCAGTTGTTATCATGAGAACTGCAGTACTTGGAAGAGCTATAAAAAGGCAGATGCGATGTGAAATGGAGAAGTAGCTTTGTCTTTCTACTTCTAATGATGCAAACATGCTAATGCTGCTAGAGTATTTGATGAATTCATGTTAACTTCTCATGGAAATGTAGTTCCTCCAAAGCGTAGTAATTCATCTCTCAGACTGGAGTAAACATCCTTCAGTGTTGTTTTATTCTGCTCCTCCTTTATTCTTGTGGTGTTTGTTTAGCATTTAAATTTCCCTTTGATATTACACTATTTTGCCTTAGCACATATCTGTGTGAATAAATTTGTAACAAACTGTTATTTTTTCTTGTCCCTTGCATTATAATCTTTGCATGTAGAAAGGAAAAATATAGAGGTATAGTTCTTTCCTGTGGTAGATTCCTTTCGGTCAGTCCTCTGTTGTATGCCCAAATGGGAATTGTGCTGCTTCTTGGATACTTAAATTTCCTCCTGGGCATGAAACTGTCAGGGTGAAAGGAGGGTTGTTAGTTATCACCTTGTATATTCTTACTTACCACATTTGTTTCCCAACGCTTGTATTTTCTAGCCAGTACGTTTTCATCTCAGCTGTAAGCTGGGCAAAGACAGATGTTCTGCACAATGTAGCAAATGGCAGCTTTTTCTTGCCTGTTTCTCAGCAGCTCTGAATTAAGGTTGCTGGATCTTTTCATCTGGTTTTCAGATGGCATCGTCCAAGCAGCTGTTCGTTGGCAGTCTGAAAGCAGTGAGCCCCTGACTCCTGAACCTCATGATGTCCCTCCTCAGAGGAAACGCAAGAAGAAGAAAATACCTACCGGTATGTGAAATAATTGTAGATTGGAAAGAGCACTGAATAAAACTTGATAACACAGAAATATGATTGGCCAACTTGTATTTTGGCTTAAAACATTTCAAATCATGTCCTTTGGTCTTAAAACAGCTGAAAGTAATCTCTGAGTGAATGGTAGCTTGGAGTTTCAGTTTCTGATTTCAGATTCCATAGGGTACAAACTCTCATTCAAATAATGGCAATACAGTTTTGGAAGTGATAAAATAGATCCTTTGTATCATTCAAAGCTCAGAAAAGCATCACTTTTTTGCTACTGTGCTTATATAGTAACTATTTATGTATTTAAGTGAATGTATTTCCATTTTTCTGAAAGCTGTGAAACTTCCATGTGGTTTATTTTAAATCTTCAGATTCTGAGACCTCTTTTACCCAGCAAAATGTTGCATCCTTATTTCAGAATGGAAATGGCATGGATGTCCCTGAAGCTGAAGAAACAGTGATCCGCAAACAGAGAAAAAGAACAAAGTGAGACAAAACTAGTATAGCTCATAATTCGGAATAACTGTGATAGTGAACGTGGCTGAGTAGCATTTTACATTGTCACATTACAAAGATGTAAAATCTTGAAGCCCACGATACCATTCAGCCTGTGCAATAAATAGTATGTGTGCAATTCTTTCCAGGGTTAAGATCTAGCTTTCTTCACTTGTTTGTTTTATGCGTACCTGGATGCATTACAGTTCTGAGTACATTTACATGAGCCTAATATTTCAGTCACATGCATGAGAAAATTAGAACGTGTAACTGCTTTCTTTCATTCTTACTATCTTTTTCTTAATTTTATGAGAAACTTAACTGCTTTCTCATCCTTTTTATTTGCCTTTTCTCCAAGAACTATGCCTTTAAATCATTTTAGTCACCTTTCTACCAAAAGCATCCACTTTCTTGGCCTTCTATTTAGTTTGTATATTTTTTTTCTAATTGTTAATCTCTTGATATGTATTTCTTCCCACCTTATTGTTTTGACACAAGAAGGAATTTAAACAGAAAAAAACCAAAATCAAGGAATAGCTTTATGGTTTTAGTTAACTAACTCCATGAGAGCTTTACTCCTTAAAATTATAAATGGAGGTAATATTACACAGGTCAGTAGCCTGATCGGTTCTTATCAGTCAAGTTAGACATGTTAAATGTTCATAGGTGCCTTCAGCTTTCACATTTTACTTCCTGTTCTTTCTCTGCCCCATTGTATGTTCTGTGCTGATAGGAAACCTCGGCCAGCCGAAACGCACTGTTCCAATGAGCTGGAAGTGGAGGAGGAAGACATCATTGAAGATGACCACAGAAGGAGCCCAGATCAGCAGCCTGTGTTTGCTGCTCCCACTGGAATTAGCCAGCCTGTTAGCAAGGTGTTTGTTGAAAAAAATCGTAAGTACATCTTGTGATTTAAGGACATTCTTGCAACTAAAGGGAGCGTTATTGTATTTAAAACCCAAATACTGCACTATTGGGAAGAATTAAAGAAAAAGAAGTTTTCCAGCACAAAAATTATATGGAAATAAACATAATTTTTCAAGAGCGTATGTTAGTGTTGTCGTGCTGGCATGTTTGGTTGAATTTTTGAATTCCATGGTGTGGATGAAAAAGGCTGTTTGATGGTACCCAACAGTGCTTATTTGACCTAATACTGTCACAGTACCGTGAGAAGAAACTATCATTTACTATATTGCAAAAAGTCTTTCAAGTGGAAGTTGTTTGTTGGTTTGGGGTTTTTTTGTTACCACGGAACACTGAGTAATTACCCAAAGTGCTTTGCACATTCTTAAATCCATAGCCTGACCCACCAGGGTACATCACATTGACAGAGGCATCCTGATACAAATGTAGGCTGACAAAGGGCAGGAAGTGGGGAGAAAAAATTTTCTGATGGAACTTTTGATGCTTACAGCTTTTTAACACTAATAAGTATTAATGTAGAAATGATGGTGGAAGGTAACAATACTCTCTAAAACTAATTTCCTAATCCTTTCAGGGCGTTTTCAGGCAGCCGACCGTGCAGAATTGATTAAAACCACTGAAAATATCAATGTACTTATGGACGTGAAGGCTTCATGGACTACCAGAGATGTCGCTCTCACAGTGCACCGAAGTTTCAGGTGAAAGATAAACGTTTTAGTGTAAATAAGCAGAAATCAGGGTTGTTTTTTTTCTTCTCCCTGAAAGTTAGCACCTTTTCTCTATCATTGTGATGTATATTTATTTCTTTTGGATATTCCTAATAAATGGTGGTTTGGGATGCAACAGGTATAAAGCTTCTCAGTCCTCTAGCTTTTGGTATTTGTTGTTAAGAATATCTATTTCAAGTCTAGATATCACATGTGAAATGCAACTTATAAACAGAATAACTAAGGAAGTCATATTGCAAAGATCCAGACAAAATCTGAATAGCAAGAGATTGATCCGATAACAAAAATACTAGAGACCTATGGAAAAAATGTGTTACAAAATGAGATTCGCCCATCAGCTATAATATGACCAGAATTAAAATACCTGAATTCAGATAATTCTCAAAGAAAAAATCCTGGCTGGTGAAAAAGATGGAGGAGTGAAATTGGACTGGGGCATAAGCTTGCACACAATAGCAAAAAATTATTATTTCTTTTTTAATATGTGGTTGCATTGTGATACAGAATGGGAAGATGACAGTCATTTTCTTCTCTGGTGTATTTTATCTGGAAGCCTGCGCTTCCTTCTCAGCTTTTTCTTAGCAAGGAAGGTAATGAAAAGACTGGCTCAAGGACAAGTTTAAGACCATTGTGTAAGTGTAAGGGGCAGTGGTTGTGGGAAGCTACAGGCAAAATGGGAGAGTGTGGCAAGTGAAAGTATTTGATTCTGGTAGCAATAATGAAGTGAAGTAGTAATAGGATCAGGCAAAACATCTCGGTTTTCTTTGTTGAGTGCTCAGGTACTGGTGCAGTCTGTCAAGGGAGGAAGCAGAAGTCCCGTTGCTTAGCATTTTTAAAACTAGATCAGAAAAAGCACTCAGAAACAGTCTGTGAAAGGCTGGCATCCTGTCACGGCAGCAGGGTTGAACAGATGGATTCATAGGCCTTTTCTGTCTGTAGTTCGTCACTAATTCAAGGTGTTAAACTTGTCTAATGTTCTTTTCTCCGTTCAGGGTGATCGGACTCTTTACCCATGGCTTCCTTGCTGGGTATGCTGTATGGAACATCATTGTTATCTACATTTTGGCAGGAAATCAACTTTCCACAGTTTCGAACCTGCTCCAGCAGTATAAGACACTAGCATACCCAGCTCAAAGTTTGTTCTATTTGTTGCTGTCTATCAGTACAGTCTCAGCCTTTGACAGGTAAAATATGTTTGTATTTGAAAGGCGTACATAATTGGTGTGCAATATGCTCCTTTCTCCTTCCTCTGGCACATTTTGATCTGCTGTTGATGATTTAATGTGATATACTTAAGAGAACGATTTTACACATGGCTGGCTATACAGATAAAGGGGGTACTTGTGCATTCAGACCTTTGTTACTCATTTCTGTCCATTGCCTGCAGCCTTGCTTCAGTGTGCTTGTGCTGTTTGTGTGATCATGAGATGAACCAGATGGGAGAGCTGACCTGCTTTTTTTTCGGGGGGAGAGAGGTGGTGGGGAACAACTAATGTTTCTATCAGGTTACTTTTCATGTGAATCCATTCCCCAGTCAGGTTTGCAACACGGCTGTGTAAACAGTTTTCCTGTCCTAGCTGGGGTTTCTGTATTACAGCTTAAGAGTGGGAATGAACAGAAAGAGGAGCAAAGACGACCATAAACAGAGTAGATTCATAGATGTTTCTTTTGGTAGTTTCCACGGCAGCATGGTAAGCCAGGGGAGAAGTCTGTTCTATGGAAGAAATTGTGACTTTTTTTAAATTGAGTGGTGGCAGGGAGGAGGCCGAAGTTACTCTTAATTGCTCGCGTACTAGTGTAAGCTATATGAGCAGTTATATTAGCATAACTCGGTTGGTGGTGTGGACACTGAAATGAATGGTAAGGATTAGAGAGGGGACAGATCTCTCCACATTATCCTCGTTCCAGAAAGGACTGCAGTGTGAAAGCTACAAACCTCATGGAACATCCTCCTTAGTTTCAATCTTTCTTGGATTTGGCATAATGAGGATCATTGTGTGGAATATAGTTGTGTATTAAGGCACTGTAACAGAGGCAGAAAAAGGTACCTTGCAAAAAGTAAAAGAACAATAGAATACTGTTAGAGGAACAATATTATTATTTTATTGGGCTGTGTTAATGACTCTTGTTTTTGTAATCAGGATTGATTTGGCAAAAGCATCAGTTGCACTGAGAGGCTTTCTTACCCTAGACCCAGCAGCAGTAGCCGCTTTCTGTAAGTATTCTGAAGCGGATAGGAAGTTGTCCAGAAAAGACAGTAGATGGAGAAATCCTACATACTGTTTTCAGTGAAATCTTCCTCCCTGGTTATTTTCTGCTTTAGAATAAGTGACTTGCTAAGTAGTTGAAAATAGCATTCAAAAGCTATGAACACTTTGCTACATGTTTTTTAAAGCATTTGCAATAATAGCATTAGTGGAGCTATGAGTGAGATAGTTCTTTTCCCACTTCTGAATACAGAACACAGACCTAGCAAAAACCAGAATCACAAGATGCCACCTTTGATGTAGCTGATCAACTGCAAAAGTGCAGAAACCAGATTTTGATGGGCCAGGGGAATGTTGAAGAAGAGAGAATGAATTAAAGGAGACTATCGTTGGAGGCAGTGGAGTGAAAGGAAAGAAAAAGTAGTGATAATTATCATGTCATGATGAGACAGCATTTTTGGGGTTTATATCTGACACAACTAATTCCATTTCTTCCAGTGTACTTTGCTGCTCTTATCTTATCCTTAAGCCAGCAGATGACATGTGACAGAATTAACCTCTACACACCACCTTCAGAAAATGGCAGCATCTGGTAGGAAACTTCAGAAATCACTTCTGTAAATTATAACATAGCCCACTTAGGAACCTTAGTCAAACTGGTGGATTGAAAAGGTTATACAGCATACTTAAGAAAGTATTAATGAAGGATTTCATTACTAAACCTGCCTTTGTCTGCGCTTGTCCTGAATCTGATAATTTCACTGAAAAATGAGAACCCAGGGATGGGTTCGGTCATGTTGGTCGCAAATCCATTATACCTCAAACAAGAGCCTGTTGGAATGATGCTGAAAATGTCGTCTGGCAGGAACTTGAAGAATCTCTTTTGCTGGAGAAATGGGACCCTACTGAGGTAACCCTTTTTGTGTTCAAGGGCAGGACATTCTGTAGAGATTCAACACTGTTTTTGAAGGAGATGGTCTAATCTGTCCAAGAAATTAATATCATGGTATTACAAAGAAGTGGTGTCTGCCACAGGATGCAAGGACTTAGCAGACACAGCTGGCATTAAATATGAAGCACTGTTTCATGCTAGGAGATCCCATCCAAAACTGTTACTTTCTGAAGTAGGTATTTAATGGACTTGAACTCCAGTAGCTCGAGTTTTTAAAATAGACCAGGAGAAGTAGAACAAAAGCATTTACATGAAAATTTGTTGGTTTGGGCAGTTAGATATTTTTTCTTTTTTTTTAGGGCTTCTATAAATGTTTGTTGAGTTGTTTATTAAAAAGCCTAGATTCTAGTAACAAAACCGCAACCTGCTGCTGTTATGACAGTAAGAAAAGTGTCAGCTAACTTAAATCATAACCTTCTTAAAGCCCTATCTCATCCACCCCACAGCATCTGTACACAAGTCCTTGCACTCACTTCCAGACAGACTTTACTGACTTGCTGTTCACTTGCTTTGCTGCCTCATGAGGAAGTGCTTAAAAATAAGATTGGCGGACAACATTGTGCTGTGTCTTTTCACCACAGTAAAATTTGACCATGCATTTTGATTCTTATTTTCTGTCTCTTGGCCAAGAAAAGGAATTTGCTGTTGAAATCTACAAGTGGACTATGAGATAATGGGGTTTCTTAGCTGAGTTGCCGTCTTTGGTAGTCGCTCTCTTTACCAGATCTTTGCAATGCTAGACCATCAGGATGGTACAAGTAGTTCTGTTTTCACATCTGGCTTAGCAAGCATGTTTTTATGATACTCCGTTGAAATTTTTATTGTAACCTGTATGTCCCAGTGAACCCCTGACTGGTTGATGTGCTTTTCCCAGGACGACAGGTACAGAGGAAGAAATTGTTCAGCCGTGGATTGTGGTGAATCTGGTAGTGTCTATTCTAGTTGGGGCAAGTTGGATCTTCTTGTCTTACCGACCAGAGCTAGACCACAGTGAAGGTAGGAAACATTAATAGGCAAAATGTTGTTTGTTCAGGCTTTTATCTGCTGTGCTCTGCGTTCCGTGTTCAAGACTAGTCCTAAGAAATTTTGTGGCTGAGGAAAAACAAGCATCTCCTAGCAACTTTCCAAAGCAAGTGCTTCTTAGGATGCTGGTATCTATGTTTGGTCTTGTAAAGAAAAAACAGTAATTTAAAAATAAAAGAAAAGCCTTGTTTGTCCTGGCTGAAGAAACATGACAGAGCATGTGTCTTTTCTTCATTGAAGGGAAAAATAATTCTTACTTGTAACAGCATTTTGAATATTTGAAATGTATTTATTCTGTTTGTGTTTTAGAAAATTCCCTAATGTTATTAATGTTCCTTTTTGCAAATGATGAATGCGTTTTGAGTTCAGTATTATTTTCAATAGAACACTGCAGTAGTTTTGGAAACTCCTGAGCTTTGAAAAGTCAGATTTCAGAACAGGACTTCAAATGAGGACTGCTTGTGTTGATCCAGGCTGGAGGAGGGGGCAAGCAAGTAGTCCCATTTTCTTAGAAGCAGCTTTGCTAGAGACTAGGCCTTCTTCCTTTTGTTGTTCCAACTGGGATCCAACAGGTGTATCATAACTCAGATTTCCTATCAAGTGCATGCAGCCTGTGACTTGAAGCTGTATGCTGTACATAAAAATCCTAAGTTTCAACTTACAAGTCAGCACGTATCCAAAGAGCATCATGAGTCGAAATACAGATTTGTGTTTGGGAGGCTGAAGAAGATTCAACATGCTTCTTCAGATTACTTTAGAATGTTAATGTACAGATTTCTGTATTTCAGCTGGCCCCAGTTACTCTGCTTATTTCTAGTAACTCAATGAGTTAAAAAAAACACCTAGGTGGCAGCCTTTACAATCTTTGAAAGTAAAATTTCTAATAGATGTTTAAATTGCATTTAAGAGCCATTTTTTTAAAAATAAAGACTTATTCAAGGAAGCCAGTGGCAGGATTTAACTCGGGTTTTGATGAGCTTTTTTGATATTTACATGTGCCTACTAAGATTAGAAAACCTGCTTCAGAAATTTCAAGACAGAAATTCTGTTAGGACTTACCCAAATAGCAGAGAAAGTTTAGTCTACTAAGGATGAGGTAGCAAACACACGTGAATCTCAAACTTGAGTGGATAAACCATGTTGTTGCATGTACAGATTGTGTAAATTTACCGTGTTGGCAAACACAGCCTGGTCTATATGTTGAAGGTGCTGTTAGCAAGTCTGAAAGTACACCTACAGTGAGGGTGCAGTATAGATACGTAAGGGAGCCCAGATATGAGAAGCAGCACAGAGCTCTGCAACGGCTACCTCATCAGCTGCTTGGCATGCCTAGCTGAATTTCTCTGCAAGGAGCTCTTCACTGCTGACCTTAGGCTGTCTCCTGTGCCTGAGCTGCCATGGTGACAGCTAGCTGTGAGTAATATCATTCATGATTCTATTCCAGGTTCTAGTGTTGCTAACTTACGCTGTGATAGATAGAGCAGATATATCCATAAATGAACAGGTCTCTAAACAGAAATCTTCCTTCTTAAGTCTGACACTCTCAAAACTTTAACAACCCCTCAATCTACTTTCAGATTTCTGTTTCAGTGTCCAGGTTGAATGCAGGATGATACTGCGTATGATCAGCTGCTAACATCATCGCTAATTCTGTTAATTTTGGGGAGCAACAATAGTTTTCTCAAGACAGTGGTGGCCCTTGACATTGCTAAATTGTTGATACCATGATGGGGAAGAAAAGCAGGAGACTTGGGGAAATGCCAGAGCACTTTTCAGGAATAATGAAATCGTATTCAGGTGAAACTTTTGAAAGAAAACATAATTCTTTTCTTTCTCTTTTAGAACTGATGTTTCATGCTGAAATCGAGGAATTTCCCCAGGGAGATATCGTACCCAGAGTCCAGCCATAGTGTGGAAGAAGCATCTGCAAATATTGTAGCTGGGACTGATGGCTCAACATGTTGTGTATTATAGCCATGTATTATAACTTTCTTAAAGAAAAAAATGTATTTTTATATTGTATATATTTGATTTTGATCTTTTTATGTATGCTACAATTTCCAAATGTGATTGAAAACTTTTATACTTTTGTTTTTTATTTTACAAAGTAGATTATCTCTAGTGCATAAAGTCAAGGTGGTTTTGTAAACATTGCTACCTGTTATAGCCAAAGAAACTAAATGGATGCAGAAGATCAGGTATACAGTGCTTTTTTGACTGCTGTACAACAATCTGCTTTTGTTACTGATGCTGATAGCAGTTGCCTTACCTGATTTGGCTAAATACTCTCTAGAGATTAAAACTAATCTTATGAAGAAAGTAGTCTAAGGAAGATTATAACAAAACAGAGTTAGGAAACATAAAAATGACAAAGTTAGCAAGCATAAGTAATCTGGGTTTAGTTGTCATAAAAAAGTATTTGCTAGAATAAAGCATTGGATTGTCAGGGATTTTGTTTGATAATTCCTTAAAACAGGACACTATTTTTCTTCATCCTCATTTAGTTCTCTTGACAAAGATCTTGATGATAACAAGTCCTTTCAAGTTGATGTAGACAGAAGAAACCGAAGTTTTATTGTTGCAACAGTTTGGTCAGCTAATGAATACCTAAATACATCTTTTAATCAAGGAGGGTGGTTTTGGGTTGCCAACAGGACATACATACGTTCTGTAATTTCTCGACAGTCAGGACGCATAACTATTACAGAGCCATTCACAGGAATAGCGTTCTGATTTATCCTTATCTTGTATGGCAAGAGCAGCAGTGTTATTCACTGCTCTTTCTAAAGAAACTTGGATTTCACAAATTTTAAAAATGTTCCTATTTCTACCTATTTTGATGAAGAATGATTTCCCCCAAAAGGATGTTTGTTGTTTTGTGTTAGAATGGTATGCGAAACTTCTTCCTAAAATTACAAGAAAATGCTTACTAAAGCAAAACAAAAACCCTATAGCAGCCCACCTTCTACGTAGTGATGTAGTACTAATAGTGGCAGTTAGTGGTTTTTGATGATGAAAGCCAACATTCTTTTTCTTTTATATTAAAGTGGCAAAAAGAAAGCATTGCAGATGTGAATAAATACAGATGTCTTGCAGGATGAAACAGTTTCCTTAGCAGACATAGACGAGAGCTAGTTTGAAATCCATTTCTCAAGAAAGTATCACCTAAAGCCCCAAAACTATTTGTATATGTTATTTAATGTATTGATTTTGCATTGTTTTATTTAATGTGTATGTTGATTTTGTAAACATTGTGGTTTACAAATGTGGTTTACTAAGGTTATGGTTGTAAAGGTTGTGCAGTTGTCAAAGTTCCCTGGAGAATTACTGTACTTTCTAGTAGTGAAGGTAAGACTTGAAGGAGGATGTTAAAGAGCCAGTAACTTTCTATGCTGTTACTTGAGTTGCTTTAAAACAAGGATGGGAACATGAATAACTAGGGCTGCTGCTGCCCTGTTGAGGACTTGAGTTCTGCTACACTTATCCAGCAAATTCAAGTAATTCAAAAATTCAGTGTTCATGACATCTTTTAAATGGTGTGGTAATCTTGGGGGAAGAGTTCTACCAGAATTAAAAGACTTTCCACAGCTGTTGGCTGTGTTCTGGGGCATTCACTTTGTTGTGGGAAGGAGCTGTTAATCTTTTTTGTAAATTGTTACGGTTCTTGTGTATGTTTTTTTGCAAAACTGTAGAGCTGAATTATGGCTGGCACTCCATTGTACATTAAAATGGAGAGATTCATGGTGCTTCTCCCCTTCAGTGTTACACTGGAGGTTCTTGTCATAATTTGGCTGTACAAGATAGAGATGAAACACTACGTAGTGTTCCCATGCAAGTTGCCACCACACTTTCTCCAGATGTGGTGTGTTTGATTTATAGAATTGTTGAGCTCCTGAAGATGAGATTAATAATGGCTTCTCTTTGCTGTTTGACATTTCTGTCATCTTGGCATGGTAAGAAGTATAATTTTGCCCATCAAGTATGGAGCTCAGGCACAACAGTGCTAAGGCATCAAATCAGTACAGGAAAAACTTGAATAACATCATTGCTTGCATGCTGATATTACTAGGAATTGGCCTTCCACGTATCCCTTGGACAAAGTGATGCTAGCCAAGAGCCAGACTTGTTCTTGTCGTGAAATACAGTAGTTTGTTTAAATGGTTGAGCAGGGATTATGTTAATGAACTTAATGGGATCAATATTTCAAACCAGGCTTGCCTTTCCAGTTTATATTTTTTGGGAGGGTCTAAGTATATGCATACTTGAATTAATGAGGTTTGAAGTTTGCCATTTAAAATCACTATAAATAATTTGATGGCTAATTACCTATCTTACAAAGTACTTTTCCTTCCATTAAGCCTCACAATGGAATATGAGTTGAACTGAGCTTTTTTGTTTAGTTACTTGGACAGTTTTAGAACGAGTTTACAAAATAGATGTTTAATTACAGAACATGCAGTATCTGTAGAAGCCTTAACTGAAATGCCTTTGTGCGTTTCCATACCATTGTTTTTAATGCAGTATTTTTGTGTTAATGAAAAAATTACAAAGATGTTAGTGCCAATTTCATGGTTTTACATATATGAAACAATTAAACAATTGCTCGAAACTAGTTAGAAATGATTGTACTACTTTGTCCTGTTTCCAAATGATTAGTCTGTTTATTATGCGTAATATACAAGCTCTGAACAGGTGACTATGGGGATACATTTTGTCTTTATTTGTGGTAGTGGTGTAAATAATGGCTTTGCTTTCTCTCCATCACATTCCTGCTGCTGTACTGGTCTTTTGTGCAATCAGAAATGGTGCTGTAAACTCCTGAAAGCTAGCAAGTTAAATGTATTTAATCAGTTAATGGGGTTGTTTAGCTGAAAAAGAAGAACATTAAGTGGGGAATCTGATTGCTGCCTTTAACCACTTAATGCGTGCTTACAAAGAAGAGGCAAGTCAGACTCTTTTCAAGCTGCACAGTGGAAGGATGAGCAGAAACGGTTGCAGGCAGCATCAGGAAAACTCCTGTTAGCTGCCACAGGAGTTTTGACAGAATTTGGGATATGGGGGCCCAGAGGGGCTGTGGGAGCTCCATCCCTGGAGCTGTTCTGGACTTGGGCGGACAGAGCCCCATGCAGCCTGAGCAAGGGTTGGACCAGATGGGCCTCCAGAGTCCCTTCTAAGCTAAATTGTTCATATTTTGCTTCTTAAAAGGCAGTCATTTAAAATCTGGTTAAATTCCAGTTGTTTGTTCTTTTAAATGTTACTTTCTCAACTCAGCTTTCTCAATGTGAAGCCAGGTGGCATTAATTTGAAAAGTAGGTGTCTTTTTAAAGTTTTTTTTGGTATTGCTGAGGTAAACTTCAGGAGGGTTATGGTCAGGTCAGAATTATTCACTTGCATATTTGCAGCAGAATTAATT
The DNA here is from genome assembly GCF_000699145.1 of Aptenodytes forsteri. Taxonomy (NCBI): domain Eukaryota; kingdom Metazoa; phylum Chordata; class Aves; order Sphenisciformes; family Spheniscidae; genus Aptenodytes; species Aptenodytes forsteri. The sequence goes on from NW_008795918.1 coordinate 1,491,908, forward strand.
AAAATGACTGAATGCTTTGGGAGAATAGAGTAAATCATCAGGTACATTATTTATTGCTAAGCCATACCTTTCTCTTCCTTTTTCCTCATGGTGGTGTGGAAGATACTGTTGTATTCCTCAGTGCAGCTGTGCTTGAAATTGGTCTGTAAGTCCACAACCACCAGAGAAAGTCTCTTTTTTTTTTCCTGGGTGTTATTAATGTTCTGTGCCCCCCCCGGGGCTGCTCGCTCTCTTCACGGAGGGCAGGGAGGAGAGGTCCCGGCTGGTCGAGGCGCGTTGCCCTGCCGCATGAAACCCGCCGGCTGCTGCTTCTCGGACAGGTGTTTTTGGGAATGTTTTTTCCCTGATGCCCCCTGTCGGGGACAAGTTGTGTGTCGTCGTCCCCTCCCCGGTCCATTTATTTACCGATCAAGCGTGTCCATTTCGCGCCCCCCCTCGACCTCAGCCCGGAGCCGTTGCCCGCCGCCCCCTCGCGCCGCGCCGGCAGGAGGCGCCCCGCGGGGACGGTGGCGGGGCCGCCATGTCGGACTCGGCCTGAAGGAGTCGGCGGCGCCGTCCGCGCACCCCCCCCAGCCCCCGCTGCTCGCCGCCTTTTCTCTCCTGCGCGACGGGGAGCTGCCGCTGCAGCCCCTCGACGTCAAGCAGAAGGTGGCCGAGCAGAAGGCGGCACGCTCGCCTTGGAGGAGGAGCTGGGCGATGGGCGGGCTGGGCTCGCCAGCACCCACGGCCGCAACGGGATCGGGGAAAGGGAGCCGCGTTATCCTGTACCGCTGTGCCTGGGCACGGTCTTTCTCTCCTCTTACTGGGTGTCATTGCAGGCTGGGGTGGCTGTGGAAGGGACCTGCTTAGTAGACTCGTTTCCATCCCTGCCTCATCTGGGGATGAACAGACTTCTTTCTTAATGGGAACAGAGCTGGATTCCTCTGCTGCTTCCATCCCCCTTTATTTGGTAGTGGCAGCTAATGCATGCCTGTGTAGTAGCTACAATCGAAACGGGAAACCCAGTCAAGAAAAAAATCCCATATGTTCCTACACACGAACAGAACTATTGTCTTTAAGTCTGTATTTTAAATTTATGTAGTCTTTTCTTCAACCTTAAACATTTTTAGAGACCTCCCTAGCTAAGGCAGTTTCCTGTACTGATTTCCTGTACTGTATTCAAGAAAATGGAAGAGAGCATGGCTTTTCAGATTGATAGAGGCAGGCCTCAGACAGTTAATGATGAAGAGACAAGAAAAAAAAAGGCAAGATCTTGTAGATAAATTTCCACACCCACTGATAGATGTAGTGGTTAACCTACACAGTGAAAAACAGTTTAATGTGCTTTGAGGGGGGGGGACACCAAACAAAAAAACCCACCTGAGCAAATGAACAAACAAAAAAACCCCAAACCAAAACCCACCAAAAAACCAACAAAAAAACCCCAAAACAACCAACAATCACTTTTGAAAAAAGAAAGGGCAAAAAAAGAAATAGCACAGTCAATAAAAAATTTTGAAATTGTTAAAAGTCTCATGATAAAAGAGCAAGAAGAAATATCTGAAACCGTAAATTCTTCTTCCATTTTAGATGCTTGTAATGCTGTTATTCAAGTAGAATACCCTTGTAGGCCATGGCTCTCCTTTCCAGCAAATTGCCTAGAATATGTCCTTTTTACAAGCCGAGCATGAGGAAAAAGAAAAGTCATCAAGAAATCCGGACTGGAAGTCAAAAGACAAGCGATGTAGTAAGGCTCCTGAGAAATGTGTCATGCCATACCACAATCATCTGGGTCAAATATTAACGAGTACAATATTTAAGAAGGTAAAACAAACTAGTTTGAGGAAATCTATTGATGTAAAGAAAAAACATGGAAAGTATGCTGCACCACTGCTTTCAGCGTTACATGCTGCGGGGTCCAAGGATTCAAAATCATTTGTGTTCTCCCACACTAAGGAATACTTGAAGCAGAAAGCAAAGCAGGAAAAAGAGCATGACAGCAAGCCAAATAAATCATTCAAGTCTGTGATGGCTCCATCAGCTACTGCAGAACAACAGCTACCTCACACTATGAAAGCATTTAAAGAAAACTGATCTACAAGTGGCTTTCCAGATTTCACATGGGCAAAAGCAAATCTGCCTGTAAGAATATTCTTTTAATTGGCCACATCAAACATATGAGAATTAGAAAGAGAATTGATATCAGAATGTAGAATAAACAAACTTTTTAAATAAACTGTAGTAGATAAACTCAGCATTGATACTCTTGACCCATATGTCATGTAGAGTAAATTTTGACAAAACAGAGGAAAACCTATGCTTTCTGCCAGCAATCCCTCTGTTCCTTGCTTTCTGCTTACAGTATTTTTATTATATGTATCAGGAAATTCCACTAGCAAAGATTAACTTGTCTGAAAACATGCCTAAGGTTTTTGGACTACGCCATGTTACTTGAATTGTGAGTGCTGCTTTCAGTTTTTTTGTTTCATGACTGTTACTGCTGCTTAGATGTTGCTGCTAACCATAGTTTGCAATTTTTTCTTGATTCAAATATTGCTTCCACATGGCTTGTGCAATTAGCATTTGTTCCCCCTCCTCATTGTAAACATTATAGATTACACTTTTGAAGGGATGAGATATCAGTCTTGTTCAGGACAAATTGTTTAGTTGATGCTTCTGTAGATTTTCCCTGTAATGTTCATCCCATATGACACTGTTTGCTTTCTGCTCTGAACTATCATGTTAGAATTGTTCATCTTCCCCTTACATTCCAGAGGTAGGTTGAATTAAGTGGATAAAAGAGTTGCTAAAGTCATGGGCAGCAGTGACTGAGATCCTTGAAGAAACTGTGCTAACTTACTCCTCTTCTTGTGAGTGTGTAGCCGTTACAAATATTCTCATGGCTTCACAGGAATCCTGTAAAATCTATTAATAATGTATTTCCTATCCTTATTGTGTGTTAGTACATTACATTTTATTACTAATAATAGAATGAACCTGATTAGTAAGTTACGAGATATATCAAGAAGAGGACAGATAGAGGGCAATAGGTTCTAGATAAAGTATTTTAGAGCCAATTGTTTGGGCATATATACATTGTCACTGAATGTGAAGTCTGACTATTCTTTTTTATTGATAAAATCAAGAAAATTGTAATCTCTTTGATGTTGGCTGCCATCCTTTAAACATTTTTCAAGGATCAAATTAGCTTAATATACCTTCAGAATTATGCAAGCAAAGAAGATACAGACATGGACGCATATAGGAATCTTGCAAAAGCAACAGAGTCTGCTCTACATGATTTAGGAGGAGCTCCAGGAGAATGAGTTAGTTAGCCACTGTATTCTGCAAGACTCTGTACTAGTTCCCCATATTTGTAGGTCAGCTAAAGAGACCTCCAGAGTACAGACTGTAAATTCTTACATTGCATCGCTGGGTTCCTCTATTAGTAAAGTTACAGGAAATACTACCAGCTTGAAGTTTGAGAATCAAAACATTCAAGCAGAGCAAATGGAAATCAATCATAAGAAAAGGGTGAATTCTGTGAAATTCTCCAAGATTTATTACTGGAAATTGTGACACCCCAAAATGACAAATGAATCCAGAATGCCCTTCCAAAGAAAAGTGAGAGGGCAAGGAAAAATCTTACATGGAATCTCAGGTGGGAAGATAATGTTCCCTGGTTGTGATAAAAAAAAATAAAAATGAAGTAGTAGTAGTAATAATAAAAAAAAAAAAAAATGAAATAGTAGAAGTAATAATAAAAAAAAAAAAAAATGAAGTAGTAGTAGTAATAATAAAAAAAAAAAAAAATGAAATAGTAGAAGTAATAATAAAAAAAAAAAAAAATGAAGTAGTAGTAGTAATAATAAAAAAAAAAAAAAATGAAATAGTAGAAGTAATAATAAAAAAAAAAAAAAATGAAGTAGTAGTAGTAATAATAAAAAAAAAAAAAAATGAAATAGTAGAAGTAATAATAAAAAAAAAAAAAAATGAAGTAGTAGTAGTAATAAAAATAATAAAAACAACAACAATAATAATAATATTCTTGCAATATCTTTATTGCATCTTTCACTTTAAGTAGTTTGTTAACCATCATTGTTTTCACATTGCAGTAGGCCTTTGGATTTGGTAACAGGTGTTATATAGCTTTTCTGGCTTTGGTCATTTACAAAATAAGGTGTTGCACACTGTGCAATCTTAATTGGAATTGTAACTAATTGATGTGATAGGCTAGTGGATTAGGCAAAGGGACCAGACCATTGCAAGAAAAAAATGACCTTGGTGGAAAATGTGTTTCTGCTAGCAGAATAACAAGAATCTCTTGTATTTCAGAAATGTGAAAGTATGGGAAAGGAAAAAAATCTGTAGTATTTAAAAAAATAGAAATATTTTCAAGTGGATGTTTTCTAATGTGGTTCAACATTAAGTACAGTATTATAGCTACAGTGAGCAAAAGCAGCCACTCTGAAGGTTCACAGAGTTCTTTCCTAGGAATTTTTGGTGTAGTATTCCTTTACTTATTACTTCATTACTAGTGTGTCAATTTGTTTTACCATAACCTAAACTTTGAAAGCCTTGTTAAGATTGTTAGGCAAGATTTCAGCCTATTAGTGGTCTCCTCTATTGCAGGTGGATTTCATGATAGGACAAATATAGATTCCATGAATCTGGATTTGTGGGTAGATCCAGTAGTAACGGCATATTCTGTAATCATACCTAAAAATAAAACCACCACTCAATTGCAGCTAATTTCTTCTGGGCTTTTTTGGCATTTTTCAGGAACTTCATGGGACTTTTGGATAAGTAACATACATATATGTAACTAATTTATGGCGTAGAATCAGTTGTTTTCATTTGGGAATGATGGAGGTTTCCACCGGAACCTGTTTAAACCTAATATTCTTTCCTTCATCCTATCTCAAGTTTCTGGACAGGTTTAATTGTGTGAAATACCAAATGTTATTCTTGTAGCTGGTTATTAGTAGACCACCTCATTTTTTCAGCACTTTCTTTTTTAAATCCAGACCAGTCTTTACTGGTCTGTTACATCAAATAGCTTTATTTCATAGTATGGTTCTTACTCATAGTCTTTTGAGGTCTGTCTCACTGGATGTGTTGTGTAGTATCTCTGAATTTTAGTAGTTTTTCCTCATTCATACAGCATAGGGATGACCCCATCGTGAAGACAGGTCATTACAGCTAGCTTAGTTGTTTTAGAGGTTTATTAGACAACCTAATATACTTTAGCAAAGCTACTTACTAGCATTAAAGACAGGGTATGTAAATCACCTACTTAGGTATCTGCCTTGTGTCAGAGATATTCAGAACAATGGTTTTCAAATGCTTTCCCATGATTTCACCCATCCTCTATACTAAAAACTGCTTTCATAGTACTTCTGGAGAAGGAGGGGGTGGGGAAAAGAGAGAGGCGAGGTAAAACTTCGTAATTTTTTTTTTTTAATATTTACTTTTGTTCCTTAATAGCATCAAGTGGAAGAAATTGTTCTCTCTTCAATGGATATTTATTGCATTGAGACTCTATCTTTAAAGTGAGTAGTTCATATAGCAGATCAAGTTGATTCTGAGTAAGTCACACTTTTTCCTGTGTTGAGCCATTCCGTCATTCACACACTGCTGTGTTATCAGACCAAGACAGTAAAAAAACTCAACAGCATTGAGCATATATTCAGGATAACGTTAATTAACTTGTTTTCTATTGTTACAGGTATTTCATTATTTTATGTAGTGTTCAATGCTGGCACAAAGAAAGGTGGCAGCAAAAAAAAACTTGTGTTGTTTTCACAAGTATTGCAGAAGTAACCAAGCTATAAATTTCTGTTTCAATGGCATGAGATTTTGCAAATGTATAAAAGAAGTTTTATAAGCCCCTTTGAAAATACCTCACATTGAGCCTAAATGTAAGATACTTGAAAATTTAAAGTCCAAGTTAAGTTCTAGTTCATATGCTGATAACAACACACATCATTTGTATGAATAAAAGCGAGTAAACAAGTGCTCCAAAAAAAGAAAATAAAAATTATTGTGCTTAGAACTATGTCAGCTTGGAATAGAAAGTCTCTGCAACTTGAATCTTAAAAATACAGATCATGAATCTCAGATTTTGAAAACACTAACTGTATGCAAAAACTTCAGATTTTTCAGTAGAACACAGTTGTTTCCAAGAACTTCTTTTCAGTGACAGGTAGTTGAAACATCCTTAACAGTATGATGATTATACATTCTTTTGTTAACTGATTCTTATTTTGTATTGTTCCTTAATAGAAAATATCACAGTTAATGAGCAAAACTGCAGCAAACATAATCCAGGGTCTAGTTTCAAGTATTTCTGGCTATTTTAAGAATTATTAGAAGTCACAGTGCCTCTTAATTACTTTTGTTTGAAAATACTGTAGTTGTTAAAAAGCAATAGTTCTAACAGTAAAGACTTGTGAGCTTTTTAACTTAGAAAACTGTATTTAACTTTCTTCTTAAAAGTTATGCCAGTACAGAAGCTGGACCAGTATTTAGAAATAAGTAATTTTAATTTTTTCCACAAAAAGAGACAGCAGCAAAGTAACTCCACTGGAACACATGGTTGTTTAAATCAATTTATACTGACTTTGTTATTAATATCCAAGTTAATTTTCATAGCGAGAGTGCACAGTCCTTGTTTCAAGAGAAGTTTGCAAATACTAGCACTTAGCTGCCTGAAATTTTCTGCAGTTTGTTTTTTTTAAGAGTTTTAATGTTTATTCAGAGGTTTGTGATTAAAATATGTACAACTCCATGTGTGTGCTCACTTATTTGACTTGATTTTTACATGTACTGTTAGTCAAAAGTTACTTGTAGATGCTATGATGTAAATGATTTGAAAACAGTCAAAATTTGTAGTGGTTAAGAATTAAGAACGTGGGGTTCGTGAAAATGGTATCTTCTCTAAAAGTGCGTAATTAAGTTATTAATATTTTTATGATCAGAGTAATTTTCTAGTTTAGACAACTATTTTCTTATCTAATGACTGACATAAGTATGAAGCTTCTTTCCTGCAGTAACAAGATGCTATGACTGGACTATGGTAAAAATAGAAGTACAAGAATTACAGAAATAAATGAAGACAGATAGGGTAAGTTTATTGAAAGGTTTTTAATCTTAAGTTTCACATATTCGTTTTTGAAATATAGAGCTCTCTTCACAGCATAATGAGTAGAATCAACTTTTTTGTTAATACTTTAACATGGTCATTCAGAGTTTTATGTCTGTCTCAGGCTTGCACTTTGGTCATTTGGTCTTCAAGGCTTTGTAGTGAAGCTGCTGGCAAAGTAGTAGTATTCTCAAGGTTGGTTGCAGACCAGCTCAGCTATGGAAGGCTTAATGTGGAATGTTGTTTATGTTGAAAATATAAAATATATCCATTCAATATCTATTTATACATTTTTACTACATTCAGAACTTACATCAATAAAGTACTAGTGGCTTTGGGACACAACTTTTGCTAAAACATGAGAATATGCAGCTTTTTTTAAAAGAAGCTGCTTTTGTTCAGCTTGAGTTGCCTGGCACAGTATGAGAGATGAGAACTCACTGAATTGTAGGGAGAAGGAAGGCAGTTTTTCCATGTGACTTAGAACAGATAAATTCACTAGGATCCCAGGGCATTTATTAGGTTCTTGTTATGGCTGAATCTATCCATAGGAATTTAACCATGGCTTGCAGAAGAGGCTTGCCAGCAGCAGTGCCAGTGAAGCTTAATGCATGTTGCCTGTTTTTTTTCAAAAAACCAGTATTAGGTTCTGGTAAGTTCTGGTGGTGAACAGGAATACAACATAAATAAAGATATGTACAGTAACTTTAGATTATTTAATATGATTCTTCAAAATTAACCCGTACCTGTTATAACTTGAGACTTACTTTGCATAGTAAGAGGTCCTCAGATTAACTGCTAAAATGACACAACAATACATGGAGATGCAAAAGCACAAATTTGTACTAAGAATGTAGACAAATGCAAGAGCATGAGTCACATTTTCAAGTAGCTTAACTTCTTTGGGAAACACACAGTATTAAAACTGCATGAAAAGTGATGCATAGCTAGCTTTTAGCAAGTATGACAGCACGTCAAGTGAGAAAAATGCCTTTTGGGATGTGTGAAAAGAGAAACATTTATTTGCATAAGCAACTAATTTGTGCAGTTTCAAATTTAGACTTGGAAGTGGAGGATTTCTCCTTACTAAAATAATCTGGGTGATAACAAAAAGACAAATAGATTAAGTAAGGCCACAGACAAAACCCAAGCCTGAATTCAGAAAGGCACGTGGACTGCAGCAATATGAGCTGAAAATATAGTATAGAGTAAGATTACAGCAGGAACTCTCTTATTAAGAAATATTTTGAAAGAGGGAGATAAGCATTCAGCCATTCTCGATATATAGTTTTCCTTACGGTCAGAAAGTGAGGCACGCTGCACTTCATGATGCCAACAGAGGAAGTAGTTAATGAAATATGGCCACTTCAATGGCATTTTCAAGTATACCTTGTCTAATTGTATTTTAACCATACAAACTAAAGCAGCAAATACAAATCACATTTTCCTTCTTTGAAGCACAGGAGAGGTATGATTGTTTTGTATTTATTTAGAATTCCCAGTCTGTATCATCTTGATTTGCAGTAATATGTCCAAGTTCAGTCCCAACTGCTGTTGAGGGCAATGTGAAGAACTCTGATCTGTTATTTTGAATAGGAGGTGGTAATAGAGACAGTAGTGAATTCTGTGTTTGTTCTTTTATCTAGAAAGAAGAAGAGTTAAAACAGGGCTGCACATAAAAGTCTACATAACCTTTCATCTGACTTCATTAAAAGCATGTGAAATCAGAGCCATGCTCTTGCATGTTACAATACTGAAAATAACAGGATGAGGGGTTTAGCTTTCCTCACTCTAGAGTAAGTTGAATTAGTCTTTCAAGACTAATTAGATTAGCTATGCAGTTCTGCTTTAAATTAAGAACATTAACCATTATTTTTACTAATTAAGCTGACTTTAGTTGTTAACCAACTTTATCAAAGGGGAAATGGATTACTCTTATGCTTCCTATTACTCTATCAATACCATTTTGTTAAAAAAAAAAAAAATAGTCTGAGGCAGATACGCTGTTACAGGATGGTTTTTGGCTTCAGCTAACTTAACTATTTTGTAATTCAACTCTAATATTTTGTGGCTTAGGTTATAGCTAAGTCATTTAACAAAATGTAGTAAACTCACCTGTTTGAAGAACGTATGCGAAAGCAAACTGCTTGCTGATGGCCTGGATCATAAAATGAACAATATAATTACGTTTTGGAAAGTAAAATACTGCTTTTGGAAAATGGGCCAGACTGACAAATCAATTTAAGCCCTGTGGTTTTTCATCCACGGGACGAATGTGAAGCATGAGAAAAGCAGTGCAGAATTCCTACATTCTATGCCTCAATTTGTAGCAATGACACTACTAAAAATAAATCTATTTTTAAAGGCTTTTTCACTTTTCTGTTTAACAAGGAATTTAATGCCTCATTCAGAAGAGACATAGTACTGAAAACATACACTTCAGATTTCTTTTTTTTTCTTGGACAAAGTGTATGTTTAAAAATTAATTTTACTTGTTACAAAGTACATTCATATTACAACATTCAGGGGTCAAACAACTTTAAAAGCATGGTTCCTTTATCAGACAAGATAATTCTTAAATTACAAAACCAAAGGTTAAGTGTAGTGTTTTGCATAGTACTTCTGGTCTGACTTTAACAGTATTCAATAATTACTGTATTCTAAATTGTGGGCTATACTTGGTCTTAGATTGAAGTGACAGAAAATTAGTTTTCACCAGAAGGTTACCTTTTCTCAGGGTCCTGTTGCAAGCAAAGTTCTACCAAGTTGTGGAAAGCAGGTGAAAACGTTTTGGAAAAGGGAATTTGTAGTCTTTCACTGGTCATTGTGCGTGTCATGCTCTCACCAATTCCAGAATCAACACCTGATCGGGAATTCTTCATCCTGGATTCCCCATGGGGAAAGGTATTTATATCCCAAGGACAGTATGTGGGACCTTTCAGCTTTTGCAGCAGCATCTAGTAGAAGGGAATAGCAGTATAAGAGTCCAACAGCTATCCAGACCTATTCAGGCTAAGCTGTGAAACTCCAGGAATGGAAGGATTATTTGATCTAGAAAGAAGCATGCATATTTGAAATAACAAAAAGCAGCCACCATTTCAGCAGTCATTGGTTTCTCTGAGTAAAACAAAAAAAAGCTCAGTGTTTGAAGTAGAAATAGAGTTTAGCATCATACCTGGGTGCGAGGCATATCTTGAAAAGGAACATGTCCATTGGCTAATTCACATGCTGTAATTCCCACACTGTAAATGTCAGACTTCATGTTATACCCAGACAAATCCTGTGAGAGAAAGAAAACTCTACTGGATCACTGATGCCATTGAACAGTGCTGACAAAAATACAAATGTGTGTTTCAGGACAAGATTCTAATACCCTGTAATCTACATGGGATTGACACAATTAAATTGTGAAGCCTCAGGCTTTGTTTGGAAATCTGATGGTTGTACTGAAGACAAGTTTTAGGATCTGCAGTAGTTTCTGGGAAGGTCAGGTAAAGATACTTAGTACAGCACCACCTCGCCAACAGCTTTAAAACCGGTTCTCTTTAGAATTCCAAATTCACTGCTTCTGTGTCTTTTTAAAAGTTGCAGTTCAACAGCTTCCACTGCACTTCTACAAGCAGACTTAACTTAGAGGTTGAGTACTTCCAGTAACTTTGAATAGGAAAAATGAAGTGTAATTTATACTAACCTGTCTCAGTAGTTCAGGACTCAGCCAAGGAAGCACAGATGTACTAAATTGCGGGAAATCATATACCACCTTTGACTTTTGTCCAGGGTTAACTAAACTGTAGAGGTTGTTTAAGCCAGAGAGAGAAACCAGCCCATCCCCTGAAATCAGAATGTGGCTAGCTTTAATATTCCTGTAACATAAAGTGGTAAATTTTAGTTGTAAGAATTACTCAAAGCACTACTAGAGTAGAAAGGCTTTACTTTTGTCCTAACTAAACTGTAGAGGTTGTTTAAGCCAGAGAGAGAAACCAGCCCATCCCCTGAAATCAGAATGTGGCTAGCTTTAATATTCCTGTAACATAAAGTGGTAAATTTTAGTTGTAAGAATTACTCAAAGCACTACTAGAGTAGAAAGGCTTTCATATTTCATTAACTTAGTGAGATGTTAGCATGCCATTCTATTTAGCAGATTATTTTCATGGAAGTTCTTCACTCAGTACAAGTTGTCTTTTTAATACAGTGCCGAGAGAGAGAAGAGATGATCAGCAAGAAAAAACTGCCAGAAACAGAAACTGGAGAAGGGACCTCCTTCCCTGCAAAGGGTATAAAGTAAGGAAGCCCTTTCTACAACTCTGATTCTTCAGCTTCAAAGAGACAAAGCCAGACAGATGTATAATCCCTGTAACAATTGGCTTTAAATAATGTATGAATACCATTCTTGTTAAGCTTCTACAAACCTGGTTCTGCTGTATTATTGAAAAAAAAAAAATTACTTGCGCACTGTCTGACATAAGGTATATGGAAAAAAGGAGACAACACTTGAGCTGAAAATGAGTTGTGAAGTGAAACTAAATTCTTAATCAACTGGATGCTGTAATGACTCTGACCTGTTGACATTCTCCTACCTGTGAATGTAGCCATTCTGGTGCATGTAATTTAATCCTCTGATTGCACCAAATAGAATGTTCCCTATCAAAGCTTCACTCATTCCTTCAGGAAAGTAAGTCTTCAGCAGGTGTCTAGCTGAACCTGGAAGTGAAAAAAAACCTAGCTAAGCCTAACACGTCTTGTTAAACTACTTGCCTATGCTTGCTTCACTGTATGCATTCATCAAGAGCGGTGTTCTCATGTTTATATTGGCTATGGTACATCGAGAACAGTTACATGGATGCAACTGATGCATCCATCAGGCAAAGATTGCACTCAAGTCATGCTTCTGTTAACTGAAAGTCTATGCCAAACCTGTATTCAATCCAGACAAGTTTCTGTTGGCAAAATTCAAAGTTGTATAAAGTCAAATACATCTCCCAATTATCATTCCTCACATGTTGGGTGTTAGGACTAAGGGCAATTTAATGCAGTTCAAATACCAGTCTTCACTGGGGAGGAAGATTATGTACAGAAGACTTCTCTAAACAAAAGGTTTGGGAAAGTTTGTTTTTTCTACAAGACAGGAAATGCTTAAAGAAAAACCTCTCATGGACCATGTGGTCCAAATTATATCAGCCCTTTTTCCAATTCCAAAATTGCAGTTAACAGTTCTTACCATAGGCCATGAATGGGGAGATGACCCAAAGCCAACTACCAGCTGTAAACACTGTCCAAAGAGTCATTACGTTGGGATGCTGGAAAAAGTGGGATAAAACCACTTCATTCTATGGAATTAAATGAAAGTGGATGTGTTAACCACAAGACAACAAACAGCCTTACTAAGAGTATTAACTATGTCAGTAATCGGTAGAAAGAACTGTTCCCTGTGTGCATTTATACAAAGTTGCAGGTGATGTGCATAGCCTGCAACAGAAATGTAAATAAGTTGCCTATAATTGCATTTGTCTGAAGTAAATCTAGTTTGCTCATAGTCTGAAGTTTTTATGTTAAATAGAGTACAGAACATGTTTCAAAGAAAAGGTTGTGCAATCACAGAAGCATTTCTGAAAGACGTGTCAACTGTTGTCTTCAGAAAGCAACTCCCAAATTTACACACGCCCTGTGTTCATATTCTACTCCTTGGAAGGAAAAACTCGACTGAAATGACCCAGTACAAACACAAAGGCTACCTGTTTAGTAACCTCATATGTATTCATCACTATCATCATCAGACTTGTGCAGAAATGCTGTTGCTTTACCTGTAAGGCTTTCAAATGCTCTTCAGAGCAGTTTTCTAGGTCTGTGATCCTTACAGCAACTTGCATGCCTGTAGGTGTGTGCCGTGCAAGGTAGACTGAAGTTAAGTTGTTGAACCTCCTTCCTGAAACCAGAAGTGGCTACCTTAACATTGGAAAATATAATAATCCACCACATAATTTCCTTCATATTTAGAGATAATTTTACAGTTCTAAAATTGCAATTGATAGCAGCATAACCTTTTCTTTAAGAATGTCAAGAACTTAAGTAGTTGCAGCAAAATATATCCAGCAAATTAGTTAAAAGCATGACTCTGCTATTTTTAGAACAACTAAAAATGTTTAAACATTTGTCAGTATCAATCATACATCTAAATGAACAACACTTTTAGCATGCATATTCACATAAACATATGCACACACAGTAGGATTCAGGGTAGCCATCCTTAGGACAATCAACTCGGGTAGCCAAGTGACAAGACGTGATGTTACTTAATGCTGTATTGTCCACATACCACAGATTTAAAAACTGACATGCACATGAACAAACATCAAGAAAAAAATTCTGGTAATTTTTGATTTGTCTTGTATCTTAAAAGTGATTACTGAAACATGAGCAATGCTCTGCACTTTTCTCAACTAAGGAGACACAAGAATAGTTCTAGTCAGCTGATAACACATTTTCCAAGCTTAATATTTACTGCAATTAGCAATAACCTATTGAGAGCATGCATCTGCAGGAACAAGAAAGATTTTAAGGTACATATTACCTATTTCCAGCTGGAGTTCATAGTGAGAGACATTAGAAGAGCAAAACACCATTTCATTCCTTCCTGTAGATGGGGGAATCCAGGCTAGATCAGAATCAGCCTAACAGTGAGGAAACACAGTTCTCAAAATTACTATGTAAATTTTAAACATGTTTAAAATTAACACAGAAATATCATTAATTAGAATGCTAAGATCAAGTACTTGCATCAGAACATTCAAGCTGGTGCTTTTACCATTACACTGAGACTTAGTTTTATGAGCAACTGTTGGGGTTTTTTTTCTGTGTGTGTTTGGTTTGTTTTTGAACTGGTACAAGATTAAGAGTAACACTTAGTCACCTATAGTCTTCTTCCACAGTGGAAGCCCCAAAGTAATCTGGTTATTTTTGCTGTTAACATTTTAAGAAGTACCCCCTAATGAGATTATTTTTAATATGTACCAGCTTCGTATTTAACATTGCCAGTTAATGTTTCTATTTTCTTCTTACCAGGCATTCGTGGACGCTGCTCTGAGATAGCTCTTCTGGTCTGATTGATTCAACTGGTGTACGGAGAATACAGGAACAGTCCTTGAGAACAGAAACAAGTGAGCGTTAGTGGAGTTGCTGCAATTTATTAAACATGGCACTGGGAAAACATCAAAAGTAGCCCCTATAAGCAGGAGTTCAGAAAGTTTTCTGCTGCAAGTCAGTCAAGCAGGAGGTTAAGAAACAGCATAGAGCACATATACATGGCAGACCTAGACAGAAGAGATACTAAACAGTCTCCTTCACTGAAAGTTGATACAACAAAGTTTAAACATCTCAGCACTGTGGAAATCCACTCAAGCAAGTGATTTCACCAGAACTTTTTCACATTAAGGTATGACTGGGTAACAAGGTACAACTGCCAAAGTTTTTTAAATACAAACTTACCAAACAAGACATGGAACCGCTTTAGATCAGGGGAAAAGTCATACACACCCATTTATCCTAGAAAAATTAAAGTAGCAATGTAAGACGGTACATAAACCTGTGATAAATGTGTTTCTTTAATCACAACTGTGAGGCATTCCTCTCAGTTAACACACACACAAAAAAAACCCCCAAAACTACAGCTCTGGGAAAGCCTGCTTCTATTGAGCCTTTAAGCAGCATATGGATTTCGAACTCCATACTGAGGATATGCAGTATACATTCCAACTCAAGTTTTCCCTTTTGATTCATGGGTTTAGAGATCTTACTACCACTTCTGAACAAACAATTTAATTGCAAGTTACCTGCATAAGTGCAGAAGGTAAAAAGGAATGAATTCATGAATCCCTGGCAGTTTGTAGGAAAAAAATAACTGTCTATTGTTTTAAAGGAGCACAGCTGTGCTAGTCAGATCTCGGCTCAGCTGTATGCAGCTGAACTAGCTCACAAAAAAAGCAAGCCAGAAGCAATTGCACTTCACATTTCACAAGTGAGAGAGGAAATACTATTGAATGGGACTTGAGTAAGAAAAACAGGAGGGGAACCAACTCAGATAAATTTCACTTTACTTAGGCTACAGAATCAGCATTCAAACTCCCTACAGATCAAAGTAGCCACCGCTGAAAGTCCTCCAGCAGACTTTGTCTGATGCTTTGAAAGCTTAGGCAGTGATGAGAGAGAGATGACTGTGTAATAAGCATATCAAAGCTTCTGAAGTGTAGAGTGGGACTAGCTAATTTACTTTAGCTACAAGCAAGTCTTCTACCATGATGAATCCTACTTGGTGGCTCACAAAGTCAGCTACAGGAGACACTTCCATGTTAATATGTAATTATTGCTTGAAAGTTAACTTTAAAAAGGTGAAGTACTATATCAGAATGATCATTTTGTTTATCAAGGAGCTAAGCTTGATTATATCCCGCATTTAAATTATGTACGCTATTTAATCAAGGCAATACTCTTGAAAAACTAACAAGCTCCTGCCACCCCATCCACTGCCAAATATCCAAGCCACTCCTAATCCTTAATATTTTTACCGTGAAAAACTGCTTGAAGTAAAAAAATACTGTAATTCCTTATTAAAGACAAAAAACAGAGACAAAAGGAGGTCCTTAGTAGGTGTTTGGTGCCTTCAGAGGATCAGGGCTTGACTTACACAACTTCACTGAGGAAGTCTGTGGCAGAGTAGGTAAAAAAAACGCAGGTGCTTCAAGATACCGGCCAGCACTGTAATGGCTTACAGCATCCTTCTCCTACCTGGAAAGAAGATACCTCATTCCATTATACAAGATAATTTATTCTGTTGCTCAGAATATGAAACCACAAAAGCTAAGCTGAAGAAAAAAGTCTTAACTATGATACACTAAAGTAAAATCATTGTAGAATTCATTCAAAGGGGTATAGCCAGCCAGCAGAAACGTCCATGATCCACATTTGTTCAAATAACATTACCTTTGTAAAATTTTTAGTTTTGTTTTTCTTATGTAGTTTAACATTGCTTCCATTTTCAATACGGTTTTGGATCATGTCCCTCCATAAACCTTCTCCCTGTTTCCACATTTTTCTTTCTGTATCACAGGCTTTTTTTTTTTGTACTGTAGATAGTGACAGTATTGCACAGCTGAACTGACACATTCATCATAGCTTGGCCAAAGCTTCAGATGCAGCGAGCAATGCAGGGGAGAAAGAAACAGAAGAACGTGCCTGTGAACCGGGGGACTGCAGAGGCTCTGGAGCCCAGAGCCCAGGAACCGCGAACGCACGTTACTCTGGTTCTGCTGAGGCTGGGCTGCAGCTCCTACTTCAGTGTTTGGAGTGACTGAGGCAGCTCTCGATCGTGTATCTCGAGTTAAGCGATCCGTCCGTGGCAAAAGTAACGGAACGTGAGAAAATGATGCCCCGCAGGTTCTCCCAAGAGAGCTCCTCACTTGTTCCGTTAAACTCCTACCTTGCCTTCCCTGCGGCGCCCCCGCCTCCTCCCGCGCCAGGCGGCGGTTTAACGGCGGATTAACCCCCCTCCGGCCCCCCGCGGCGGCCGGGACAGGGCTGCGCCCCTGCCAGCGCGGCGGCCCCGGCGCCGCTCCCCACAGCCGCC
>NW_008795918.1:1508959-1522605 GCF_000699145.1 Aptenodytes forsteri
CTCCACGCCGTGCGGCGAGCCGGGGGCTGTAGTTCTGGGGCGGCAGCCGGGCGGAAGTCATCGGGGTCCTTCTTCAGTCGCCGCTTTATTGCACGAAGGGCTGCTGCCTGTCGGCCTCGGGCGGCGGCGGGGAGGAGGCGCGCCGGGGGGAGCGCTGGGGCGGCTAAGAGGTGCGCGGCGCTGATTCGGGGTGCTTCTGTCGCCTCAGGGGCAATTTAGCGAGCTCCCCCCTCTCTACCCTCTCGCATTAACGCCTTCAGGGCCGCATCCTCCCTCCCCTCTCCCTCGGGGCCTCTCCCCGCTGATTCGCGGCACCATCCAGGCTCTCCTGGGGCACCCGCTGTGCCTGGCGCAGGCTGCTGAGGTACAGCGGGCCGCGGTGGGCATGCGGCGGCTTCCATGCGGTTGGTTGGCGTAGGAGCACGGGTCTGAGCGCGGGGCAGTGTCCTGGCCCGCGGCCGGCCGTGCGGCGGTGGGGAAGCTGCGTTGTCCCGCGCGGCGTACCCTCCCGGGGCGGGGAGGCAAAGAATTCCTCGTCCTTTCTTGTGTTGCAGCTGGCAACTCTTTTCACGGTGGTAATGTAGATAGATATTATGTTAAGCTTTATCCGTTCGATATATGTGCTTAGATTGCAGTCAAGTGCTAGACTCTGGCCGCGAATGGTGGCTGTGACTGCAGGCGTGCTGGCTCGTGTGACCTTCAGCGTGCTCGAGAGTTCCTTCCTGCGTTGAAGTACCCATAATTGTATGGGCTCTCCTTGGAGGCTTATGTCACTGCTCTTAGAAGGCAAAGCTTGATGATATTTTAGTTGTGGTCCTGCTTACGTATGGAGGTCAGGGCAGGGAGATTTTGGCTTCTATCAACTTTTTAATCACATTGTTACATTCTGATCAGCTGATTAAACTGTAGTAAGAGTATCTGTCAGTAAATGTCTTTTATTCTGTCAGCCGTCCTAGTGAAAAAGTGCTATGTGGAGTTACATCCTTGTATTTTTATTTTTTTTAATGCAATCTTCAACTGTAGGCTGTTGCATACATGCTTATTTTTTGGTTATGTTTCAGAGTTATTGTTGACTGATTGTGAGGGTCTGATGGAAATACTTAATGAACTAGTAAATAACTTTTCACACATTACAAGGCAACATAATCAATTTTAGGTTTGCTTTCAGATACTTGTTATCTTTCAAAAGATGTATTTCAGAGTAACAATAGGTAGACTTTTTAATTACACTTTAATTACACTTCTAACACTGAAGCTAAATTGAAAAAAAATTAATTTCCAATACCTGAAATTTGTCAACTCTCTAGCGATGGTGTCATCTATTAGAACTGTATCAGTTTATCAAATTTCTGGTATGAGTATCTGAAAATGTGACTTAAAGATTAGAGTGTTAGAAAATCACAGGCTTTTCTGATGGTGGTTTGCCTCTAATAGTGGGCTTGTTGGGATGAATATTGTGCAGCAGGAGTGCTGTCTGTCAGGAAGGATAAACGTGATTCATTGATTAGTTTTCCAAGAAGATGCGAAAATAGCATTTTCATGGAGATGGTTACAAAAGAGATGGCAGATCTCTTATCTAGTTAGATTGCTAGTGATAATCTGGTGACTGAGTCATATAGATCAGTCTGGTTTAGTCTAATAAATACAGAATTGTAACTGTTAAAATGCTGAGCACTGGCTGGGGTATATATTACGAAATTTAAACCACGTCCTTGGGTGAATTCAGCTATGCATCAACTGAAAGCATTAGTGATTTCAGTTAACTTAAACGTTATTTAAGTTCACTTTAAGTATACTTTGTAGAGAACAAGCTTCAATTTTAAAAGAAGCCTCTAACAACCTTTGTAATGAAATACTAGCAAAGAAGCCTACAACCTTTGTAATGAAATTCTAGCACAGCACTTGCCTCAAGAGCATATATCATATTTTTGTACTCTCTAACCATCAAATACTCAATTCATGACAGTTCTTTTTTTCTCTGAAAAAAGAGATTGGTTCCCCTGTGATCATAACATTACTACATGTATAATTATTTCTTGTGGGTTTTCTTTTTTCAGAAGAAAAAAGTCTACCTTTTTGTTATGATTCTGCATTTACAGAAAAGAATTAGGAATTAATAAAACTTGATATGGGTATTTCATGCAGGTAGCATTCATAGTTTCAGATTAAGTTAGACTTCAGTTAAGCATATGCTATTTTTACACTGTGTGCTAAGGGTGATATAGACAACCTCCAAGCATGTAGGACTTAAAAAAAATCTTAACTATCAAAATGTGGTATTCAACAGTATATACATGTATACATATACATAAAGCATATATACATGTACTTAACAGGTAGTTTTGCCACTTATGGAGAATACACATTATTACAGATGACTGACAAGGAGAAAAATTGAGTCTGGCTTGGTGTAACTCTGGATAAATAGGATGAGGGAACCGTTATGGCCAGCTTCATGACCCCCTTGATATTCATCATCCTCTAAGAGGCGTTCTCCAGCTTCCCCTCTGAAGCCTTACACCCACCCCAAATTAAAAACAATCCAGGAGGGGTGTGTGTGTGTGTTTTTGTTTTGTTTTCTTACAGTTCCTTTCTTATACCATACTATTTATGGTTGAAGGTCTGTTGCAGGTTTGCTTGTGATTATTACACTTGTTATTAGGGTTGTGTTGGCATACTCTTTTAAATGATTTTTTTTTCCCTTACATGAGAGAAACACAAGCACTAAGTGGGTTTCTGTAGGGCTAGTAATGGCTGAAAATAACAGGTGTTAGGCATACAGCAGTGTTAATTGTGATAGACAAAGTTTGTGTTCACATAGATTTGTTTTTCAGTATATAGTCCTTTGTCCTTCATCTCATACTATATAGTGTTGAAGGATTTGGCCTCTGCCTCTGAGCACTAGTCCTAGGAATGTTTTGGCAGCAATTAAGCGTGGTCATGTTTGCTATAAGAATAGAACTGTTTCATTAACCTTGAGATGCAAAATATGTTTATTGTTATTAGCTGGCTTGACACCATTCCAATTTTAGTAATGAAAAAAGTGCTGTGTTAAGGACTTGATAATTTTTTTTTTTAATTGCATGTTTACATAGCAATAAAATTTGGCATCCCAGTGTAATTGACTCATTCAGTTGGCTTCCTTTTGGAAAATGGATGTTGCCTTCTTTCTTCATCAAGTTAGAATCTTTGTTGTTGAAATTTTGTTGTTAGTTGTGGCCCGATGTCTTGCATCCTGTAATTGTACAGAGGAGCAGATCTAGTTTAGTCTTTCCAAGTGCTTGTGAGGAGTCAACTGCTCTCAATGAATGGAAAACAGCAGGAATAACAGGATATTTATGTTTGATCTTGGATGTTGTCAAAATAGATGCCAATATTTTGGATATGTTTTTAACTTTTTATGCACAAAGAAATTAACACATACATTTGTCTGTGGTTTCCAGTTGTAAAAGCAACTCATCTCACCTTTCTGATAATTCAAATTTGAATTAGAGTTCTCTAGTGGTAGAATGTCTTCAGAATTACATGCTGAAAGAAGGTGGCGCAACTGTCTTTTTGCATCCATCTTGAATTTTTCAAAGCGGTAGTTACAAAGATAAGACAATAATTTTTAATATTTTATAGCTATTTCAATTTTTCTAAGGCTTTACTCAATATTGCTTTTGCAAGTTAATCTTGGCTGAGATCTTCTGACTCATTGAAGGAAAAATTAATAAAGTCTCCTGTCATGTGGTCTCTTTTCTGCTAAGATCAAACCATACATTGAAATATCAGTGGTTTAATGGAGTATGTAGTTCCTATTCTTTTAGGTTTTCTTTTTTTAACCTATACACTATGACATCTTACCACTTAGTAGACAATTAATGTGTATTTCTTGTAATACTTTTAACATGTTTTTCCAGCCCTTCATATTTTTTTTGTTGATTATGCTTTAAGTTTTGTACAGTTTTCATTGGGAGTTTTGTCAGGTCTTGTTATAACATTGGTGAACAATAAGACTGTTGCTTGAGTCATAAGTGATAGCCCTCCATGCTTTTTAAAATACTTCTTGGTATGAATGGGCTCCAGCATTGTCATTCTTTTTGAGTTTCTTTTCAATTTTCCATGTACAGATGATCTAGCAAACCTCAGAGCAACTTGGATTCCGTGGGGCAGATGCAAAAGGCCTAGGACTAGTTCTCACTGCCACAAGAGGTCTTTTTCTTAAGTGCGTTATAGGTACTCCTGGTTTTAGCTTACTGTTTCAATGTGAAACTTATTCCATGATGTGTGTTTCACATTGAAACAGTAAAATTTAATTTAGAGAGTACAGACATACACAGATTGAGATAGATATGTATGTAAGTATATAAAATGTTGTCTGATATTTCCATTTCTCTTGAGCCTTCCTTGAAGAAAGCCTCCTGAGAGCACCACTCCTGCATATAGGCCATTCTCCAACATTTGATTTCTCCTTGGTTTTTCCATGTTCAATTAACCTATTTGTAAAAGAGTCAAAATTGGCATATGAGGGAGTAGGGGGACAAAACTGATAAGTATGTTTTTGTGGAATGAATATAGTAAATTGACAGTGGAAATAATCTTTATAAATAAAGATTAAAAATAATATCTAAGAAAGTTTTCTGGCTTCTGTTTTGGACATGTCTTTCTGCATGATTTAACAATTTTAATAGCACGGTTATGTATTTTAAAGCCGTGTAAATTTTATGGGTTTTATCCAAATGTATTTAATTATAGTTGTGACTTGCAGAAGGAATCTGCACTTAGGAATTAGTTTTACAGCTGCAGAGTAAAAGGGTCATGGATTCACTTTCAGGGTGGTACTGCACAGTGTGTTAGCTAGTTGAATTTCCAGAGAAGTTGCCCCATGGCATGCTAAACTAAAGCTATGGGAAGCATTGGAAATGTGAGCATTAACTTTTATGGTGTTTGCTTATCTAGCAATCTTCTCAAAGGTTTTTCAAATGAGGTTGCCCTTTCAATTCAATAGCTTGATGTTGGCCTGATGCTCTAGAAAACTTTGAGCCAAATGATTTTTTTCTTCTTTTTTTTTTCCCCTCTTTGGCTGAACTGAGATTGACCCTCAACAAATAGTGTTTCTGCTTTGCACTACTTAGAAGAGAGATTAAATCCAATCTTGAGAGGAAGTAGCATTCATTTTTACATTATTAAAACTCAAAGGAAAAAGATTCAATCAGTTGTGAAGAAACTGTCCTGTGTTGCTGAATTTTGTCTCGCTCTACAGTGACTCTTTTTATTACAAGATAAAATCATCTTGGCTGCGTGGATCTACAGCAGTCTTAAGTGTCATCTTCTGCTGTATTGAGTTGTTTTGGGGGAGGGGGTGTAGTTAATGCTTTTCAGCAATCCATTTAAAAAACAACCTCTTGAAAAAAAAAATCACAAACTAGTGTTAGAAGCAGCTATACATTCAGATAGCAAATGTTTCTGAAATTTTAGTCTTACTGTATTTAATAAGTGTCTAATATGGATAATAATTGAAACTGGTAAATAAAGTACATATATAAAGAAATAAATGACAAAGCAAGAAGATACTGCTCACAAGTGTGAGCTGACCCTAATGGAAGAAAGTTCTTTTTTGATCTCCTGCCAAAGTCTACAAGCAGATGAACTGGCAGGCTCTAGGCTTTCTTTAAAAAGCTCCTGCACTGTCCATTTTGATCTTGTCAAATGAGAGGTTGCTACAGACAGAAAGACAAACCTGTGATTGTTGTGCTTGGTGATGGGAGATCTTAGGGAAACTGTTGACAGCAAATTGGAAATTACTGTAAGATTTCAAGAGAATTTTGTGTTTACTGAATGTAGGAGGAGGGAAAATAAGACTTTTCTCTTTCATTTCATATTTTTCTGTCATCTAGGACTACTCTTGTATTTTACATGGAAGATGATTGATCAGTCTTGGCAAGGGAACAGCAGAATTTTTACTTTATTAAACTGTTCTGATAGGTTATCTCAGTTAGTCATGGTAGTTTCATTTCTGGTTTAAGTGAGTCCCTGCTGAAGAGGAAACACAAATTTTGTCATGATCCACAAAGTAAATTTCTGATAGATCCAATTTTTAATTAACAGACTTCTAAAGGGTAAGAGATTAAAGCAAACAGTCCTATAAAACTTTTTTATAACAATCAAAATGCTAAGAATGACAGTTTTGAAATCCTGTCTTTAGAATCCATCGCTTTAAATAAAAGTAGTAGCCTGAAGAAAATTTCTGTTTAGTTGGAGCTGCTGTCCTTTAGAGTAAAAGGGAAATGCTTCATTTCAGTGAATGAACCTGTCATACACTAAATATTATATGGAAAAGGAGGAATGGTATAGACAGATAGGTAATTGACAGGGTCGATGCTGAAGGTGAGATGTTATGTCTGCAGGGAAAAGACATTTTTAATGCTACATTTTACATGTAATGTGTAAACTGGGGATTAAAACGTTTGTTTACTTTTTTTTTTTTTCTTTTTAGTTAAACGGGAGTACAGGGAGGAAATTCAGACTGAAAGAGACCAAGTCACATTAATTTACCTGTTTCATTTGAAACAGTGACACATATTAAACTTTGGCATTCTCTTTGTTTTATTTCTAGATGATGGCTGAGCTGAGAAGCTCATGAAGCTTACATGAAATATCCTATAGATACTTCTGCTGATGAGTAGTAGCCCAGATGAAATAAGCATGTCCTAAGATGGCAATAGATCTGGAGTATGAACCAGTCTACAGAAGTGAGTTGATGCCAGATTTGTTAGTGTCTCAGTGGCTTGATGGCTCTCACTTACTCTGTCTCTAAACCAAAGCCATCTTTCTACCAAAGCAATAAAGGGGCGGTGCACAGTCTGACTACAGAATGCTATTTCCAAAGAAGTGAACTGTGAAGAAAGGACTCATGAATTTTGATCACAGGGGCTTGGAGAGCGTCTCTGGTAAGTTGAAGAATGAACTGTTACAAATCCTGAATGTATCTAACATGTTATAGAACACCAACCTGAAGACAACCTTAAGTTTCACATTCTTTGTATTGCTTATCTGATATAGCAAATGAACAAAAATGGTGAGTCCTCTTAACTAGCTTGTAAAATCAGCTTCCATTGTAAAATGTTGTTTGTAAAATTCTCAGTGTCAATAATCAACACTGGCATTTTTTCCATTGAAAGGTATTGAAGATAGTCTTAATCTTTAGTGGAAATGTTGGAAAGATAATCATTGTATACCTTTGATATGCAGTATTTTAGCAACTTAGAATTACTTTTTCTTTTTTTTGCAATAATTGTGAAGAGATTAAGGCGGGGGTGACACGGCACAGGATGAGCTAAACTTCCTTTCCAGGATTTTCAGTATCATGTTTCTCAGAGCGTGATTCTGTATGGATGATAATGGAATTTTGTATTTGAGCTCTGATTTCAAGGCAGTATTCAGTTGATTTTTGTAGTTACTTTAAGATTGTTTACATCTATGTTCATTACCAACCAAAAGGATAAACAGAAAAATGTGAATTTCCTTCAGAAAAGGGAAGTGTAACTATGCTAAAGCCAATGAAACCTTACGAAATCAATAGCTCGTAAAATGTAGGTCTGTGTTTTAGTTCAATGAAGAGGAAAAGATAGAAATTGAAACTCATTACATACATCATATTCAAGAAGTCGGAGGGAATCATGGCTAGACCAGCTTTCCAGGAAGTTGTGGAGTCTGTTGGGGATGAGGAGCTTGCAAATATTACAATGTAAATCAAGTATTGATTCAGTAAGTATTCTGGTAATTAATCCAGTACAGAATAATTCTTCGCAAATATACTGAAGTTTTATAAAGTATTTTATAGTATATAGAATGTATACTACTGTAGCAATATTAAATATATGTTGTATTTATTAGTAATGTATTATTACTGGCATTTACTCACTTTCAGATGTCTGCTCCAGTGAGGACCTTCCTGAGGTAGAGTTGGTGAGCTTGCTAGAAGAACAGTTGCCAGATTACAAGTTACGAGTGGACTCTCTGTATCTGTATGAAAATCGAGACTGGATTCAGTCCCCTGCCTGCCATGGCCATCTTCCTGAAATCACTTCTCCAGTTCATGATGAGGAGCCCCTCCGTTACATGAGTGAGTATATCTGGGTGTAGGATTTTTTTTTTCCTCCCCAATTATCGAAGAGAAAACTGTAAATATAAAATGAATAATATTATAAAGTGTTCAAATCTGGAAAACTTTGGACAGGTGGAAGAAAAAGCTGAGTTCAGGGGAAGTGCTTGTAGTTCAGCACTGCAATTCTAAGGGCTGACCTAGCATGTCCCATGGCTGCCTGATCATTAGATTTCACATAGAAATAAGAGTGGGAACATGTGATAGTGAAGAAGAGGCAGGAACCTAGAATTGCACTAGATTAGATGTAATACGAGAGGTATGGAGTATGCAGCAGCTCTCTGTTTTCAGGAACATTAATGATGCGGTGGTTCTTTTTATGATGTTTGCCCTTTTGTGTCAATGTTGCTTTTGAAATGCTGTTAATCGTTTCTTCTGGAGATAGAAGTGGTGTGAATGCCAAATAGGTGGGTGCTAGATCAGTGTTGATCACTGCCTTCCAGTTTTGAAAATACTAACTTATCCTTAAACCTACCAGATCATAAGGAAGAAAATGGACAGCTTCCGATCAGATGAAGAAACCTTTAATATGTAAAAAACAAATGTATAGAAGGCTGCCAAAAGAACTGAACACTTACTTGCCTGTAGGTTCAAGTGTTTTGATGTGAAAAGAGGAGAATGCATTCTAATCACTTTAGAGAAATGGGGAAGTCCTGTTTCCTCCATGTACTGGAACTATTGGAACAAACCACCTGGGAGAGTGAACTTGGTATTTATATACAGCCTTGGTACATATATACACAGTCTGTAATGATTACTTCTTGCTTGTACATGCCACCTCTGAAAGGGTTGTTGTTTGTGCTTTAAGCCTCCACCCAGGGTATATAGCAAATGAGTAAGTAAAATATTACCTCCTAAGAATGCAGTACTCGACAATTTAAAGCAATCCTGTTATCAGTTGAACTTGCAGGCTTGGAACTCTTTTTAACTGTGGAATGTATTTGGAAGGCCGCTTAGTGTTTATTGCTCGGTCTGTTTCTGATAATAATATTGCAAGCATAAATGATTTTTTTAGTTGAGTGAAAGCTTTTGTAGTTCACTGGAAGCAGTTGTGTAGTCAGTGTGGTGTGCACTTGCCTCTAGTTTTAATTATAAAGAGGTGGGATCAGAGTCTGTCAGTGCTGGAAGGAACTTTACATCAAATGTGGCTCTGCTGAAGCTCTCTGGTCAACACCTGCAGTTCCAGTTCCAGCACAGAACTGTGGGCCTGCATTTCCAAACTGCAGTGAGAGGGAGGGGTTTTATCAACAATGTTTTAATGAAGGCAGTCATATTATTTGGCTGTCAAGGTACTACAGAAAGTGGTGTCTTCCTCTTTTACCCAGTGAGAAGTTCTTTTGAACTATAGAAAGTGTCCTGTGAAAATAGTAAACTGCTTGTGAGAGTTTTTTGAACAGTTGCCATAGATGTTTTCTTGACATTCTCAAAAATGAGCTGTAACAATGACTGACGTTGTTAAAAGATAACTGTTAGGCATAACATACAAAACTAATTCTGTCATTTAAGAACACTGTCGTAACTGCTGAGTCTTATAAACTCAAGATAAATATGGTTTACGTTTCTCCTAGAAGTTGTCCAAAGAGATTGAATGTAATAGTCATTATATTAGCTTTTTTGAGCCTAGTAACTTACAGGGAGATACTGGAAAGGCCCCAGACAAACACAGATATAAATCAAGATCTAGTTATAATGAGTGCTGAATAGCTTGGTGGGTGAAATTTGTATCTTTCTTTCTGTTGACTGGAATTGGGAATAAATGTGGCAGGGGGGCAAATGAGTGCTATAGCTTGGTGGGTGAAATTTGTATCTTTCTTTCTGTTGACTGGAATTGGGAATAAATGTGTGAGTCGTACTCTTGAAGCGTAACTTGGTTTTTTTATGTGGATATCTCCCCCTCCCTATATATGTATGGAAACATTTTTATAACTTTTTCCTAAAGAGAATGCTAAACTCATGGTTTGAGTGAATTTGTAGTTGACATCCAAGAGAAAAAAAAATTAAACAACACAACAGTTATTGCACTTGAGCTCCTCCTCTTTTTATGGCTGCGTATGCCTATTAGAAGGTTTATCCAATGACCAGTTGAGTTCCCACTGGCAGTGTTTTCAGTGAGGTGGAAGAATATTTTCTGCTTTAACTGTGGTAGCATAAGAAGCCCTGAATTACAAAACATCTGTCTTTAGAACTACTTTGTATGTGTGAATAAAGGGACATGGCACAACATAACAAGAATATTAACCAAAATGAAGAGTTGCTTGCAGCTTTCACTTGGCAAGGTGAGTGAGGAGAGATTGCACATGTGTGTGTTCACAAGAGAGAATTATAACAAACTATGTATAATTTTGATCCAGTACTGTGAGAAAATAACAAAAGTTGTACAGAATTAAGTTTCAAAGCTGTTAGTTCTGTGATTTCATTTATCAGAGTAAACATATTTGCTTTCGATTTTAGGAACCTACCTACCTGAGTAACCTTGTATGTAATTAGTGTAAATCTTTATTAAGGTGACTTAGCACTGGATAGAAACTTTTAACTTGAAATCACCTGGTGGGAACAGTTACCACAGGACAGCTGGCTATAATATTCTGCCTGTAATGGCTGAAACTTACTTATGTATGTGCAGTGGATTTTCCAAATACTAGTAAGCCAGATGAGTTTGGAGTCCCCCTTGGCAACCACTATCAGCAACCAAGCAGTACAGTAAAATTGACCTCCCAAATGCATGTTACGCTACTGATAGATAGGAACTTTAAATTTGTGAAGAGTTTCTATTTTTGCCCTGCTTAGAAATGCAATTAGTAAATGGCACTGCTGTAAGTTCAAAGCTCCTAAATACTTGAACAGCATGTGCTGGGTTTTTATGCCTACTGATCTACTTGATAAAAAGCATTTGATTTGTTAGTTTGATTTATTTTTCTGTTAAGCTTTTAGAGAAACAGTTCAGTAAACCTTTTTCTTCTATATTGTTCTTTCTGTTCTCCTGTCTTTCAAGACTACAAGAAAGTTTCTTTCTATACTAAAATGCAGCTTGTTTTTGTTCCTAGCGTAGCCTTAGTGTTATGTTTTAAAAGGTTAGTATGGACATTATGTATGTAAAGGACATACATAGCTTATATAACATATGTAAATAAAGTTAGTGTGCACTCCAGCTTGGCACTTCACTATCTCGTAACTGAGTGTGCAGTCCTCAACAAGAACAAATAAAGAAAAAAACTGCGAACCAATACCGCCATGTATTCAGAGTATGAATCAGATTTAAACAAGGTAGAAGAGTCAAGGAAATCTTCAGAAATAGATTTAGACCAAATCCATAGTAATCTCATTTTGCAGTGCAGTGATAATGGAATTAGTTTCAAAACAGGTTAAGTTAGACCTTCAGTTGAAGCAGATATTTCTATATTTGTTAAATTTGTATTGCTGCCTTCTTTACTTTCATGATCCTGATTCCATAAAGCAAAAATAGCAAATTTCTGTTGAACTTGGACAAGCAGAAACATCCATCACCTGCAAGTGAGATGTATAATTCTTATCCTGAAGGGAATCATATTTAAATGGTTCTTTAAAAGTTCTAAGGAAGTTTTGATAGTGTAAAAAGGATGTTTACGCATGCATTTATTTTTTGGTGGTGGTGGATGCATGCAAATAAATCACTTATTTCCTTACATTTTAATTCTTTCTCCTCTTTGTTCTTTTTTCCACCCCGTATCTTTCATTTTCTGTCACTCTAGCTCTTGTTGAACTTCCTTCCTCCTCCTTGGCTGGATCTCACAAATTTGCACAAGGTAATTAAGATTTCTTCTTTACTAGCATCTTCTATTTCTCAGGAAAAGAACTAGAGCAGACCGGTGTTTTGTGTTTTAGCACTGTGTTTTGTTCAGAGTTGTCGCAAATTCTTCATGCTTTGTTTATTCTTGACTAAGTCCTGTTTTTCAAATCCTACTTGTTCTCAGTTTTTTAATAGTTTTACAAACTCTTCAAACGTCGGAAGTCACTCGATCGGTAAGATAGGATTTACTGCTACATCTAAATTGCAGACATACATTATGCCATTTCTTTTTAACTGTTTCCAAGATGATCAAGCATTTAATAAGTACGTTTTCATGACTAGTCTCTGGGGTCTCCATACTTCGGTGTATAGCTGTCACATACGCTAATGGGAACTTTGTTTGAAGGGTAAAGTCTGCAGGTGTGTTCAGCTGTATTTCGATATGCTCCAATATACTCTTCTCTCTCTCCCCAGCAGGCTGGATGATTTGATAGCTTAGCTGTATTCAAAAAGTTGATCTTAACAGATTTTTCTCCTTTTTCTAAATTTGAAGTATGTGTGAGCACCTCAAGTTTTAGCTAATATTGCTGAAAGCTGTAAATGTTCAATACCTCATTGTATTCAGTCTCCCAAATGAGTATTGTTTCGTATTTCTGAAGTTAAGATGCATTTTCACAGCCTCCGCGGGTTTCATCAACTAAGTACTGTATTTGCATATGAACATCATCCTCTGAGTTTTAGCTCTCTCCCTTCCCAGCAGTCTTCTTGTACTTAAGCTACTTCAGTAAGTATGTTTTTCTCTTCTCAGTTCTTGGCACAGATAATGTGGAGCAGAAAACCTACAGTGATGCTGATATGGTCAAACATCTGTTAGCTGAGGTACGCTCGTCTCTGTAATGCTATGTTAATATATTTGAGGACGTGTATTTGAGGAAGGGTTTTATTCAGCTACTGGAAATTTTGGTTCAGTTATCTTCAGGAGCTGCTTATTGAACACATGATTGGTTGCACCATCTCAGAAACAAAATTTAGCAAATGGGCACCCATGGAGCCAGTGAGGTGTAACAAAGAAACAGCTTTCTTCTGCTTTCCTGTTGCTCCTTTGCGTCTACCCTCTCATCACTATTCAAGTTAAGCAGTCTCTTCTGGAGAAAGTGTCACTTGAAAGACCACCGGCCTAAGTATATGTGGCTTCTTTGTATGATTCAACAGAGCCCATATAACCTCTCCAGTACTCAGCACAAAAAACAAAACTATCCTCAGGTTTGGTGCTTTCCCTTCCCCCTGTTACTGCAAATGACTGTGGAAGAGAACGTGCTATATCAAGGAACACAGTTATGGATGTGTTCTGGGTCCAAATGATGAAGC
Source organism: Aptenodytes forsteri (assembly GCF_000699145.1). Classification (NCBI taxonomy): domain Eukaryota; kingdom Metazoa; phylum Chordata; class Aves; order Sphenisciformes; family Spheniscidae; genus Aptenodytes; species Aptenodytes forsteri. The sequence goes on from NW_008795918.1 coordinate 1,522,240, forward strand.
ATTAATCATTGTTCTAACAATGTTGATCCGTTTGAGAGTGAAAGGGAATCTCAGAGTGGTGACGCACTAAACAATAGCTATGAAAATCTAAGACTACTCTGAATTTAAACCTTACCTTATCAAAAGTCGACATTTGTTCTTATTTTGTGAGCAGAAAGATCGGGACCTGGAACTGGCAGCTCGAATTGGACAAGCCCTCCTTAAGCGAAACCATCTGTTGACAGAACAGAATGAAGCACTAGAAGAACAGTTAGGACAAACTCTAGATCGAGTGAGTAGTCTTTTTTTTTCTTTCTTTTTTCTTTCTTTCTTTTTTCCCTCCCCTCTTTCTCTGCCCCCCCCCTTTCTCTGCCCCTCCCTTTCTCT
>NW_008795918.1:1522673-1523433 GCF_000699145.1 Aptenodytes forsteri
CAAATAAATGTATTATTTCATTGTGAAAGTGGATGATTGCTGCTCTCAAACTACAGAAGTATACTTAGATGTCATTCTCCTAATTGTCATCATTCAATCAGCTTTCTTGGTCCAAGAATTGACTATGAAGACTGCATATTGTAATTACTGAGAAATTACGAGAATGTTAGGTATTATTGTGATATGTCTAGAGAGCAGGATTGCATTTTCAAGGTGTTTGTTTTGACCATCAGCCTGATATCCTGCCATTAAACTAAGAATCTAATAATCTAAGTCAAAATAAGTAGTTGGTATCTGACATGACCTACTACATAACAACTTCACAGGTGAAGAAACAGCCAGAAAATAAGCTGGCTTAATGGGGTGCTTACACTAAGAATAAATAAATCAGTAGCGAGTCCTGATGATAAGTCAGGAGCGAGTCAACAAATGGTTATGGGACTGGTGCCACAGCCAGGGGTTCGGCTACTTAGACCATGGGACTCGCTTTGAGAAACCTGGTCTACTGAGGGCTGACGGGGTCCATCTGTCAGAGAAGGGGAAGAGCATCTTCAGTCGTAGGCTTGCCAAGCTGGTGAAGAGGGCTTTAAACTAGAGATGCCGGGGGAGGGGAACCTCAGTCCGTCCCACTCCTACCAGTTGATGCCAGGGCCAGCAACAGATGCCCAGAGCCTGGAGAAGGAACACAGGTCAGCAGGAGAGCGCCTGAAGAGCAGCACAAAGGAACTCCAGCCAGTGAGACAGCTTCATCGGGGGCCCA
>NW_008795918.1:1525489-1530604 GCF_000699145.1 Aptenodytes forsteri
CCCCCCCGGCCAGCTTTCCCCAGTTTATGTACTGAGCATGACGTCACATGGTATGGAATAGCCCTTTGGCCAGTTTGGCTGTGCCCCCTCCCAGCTTCTTGTGCACCTCCAGCCTTCTCAGTTGGTAGAGCAGGGGAAACTAAAAAGTCCTTGGCTAGTGTAAGCACTACTTAGCAACAACTAAAACATTGGTGTGTTATCAACATTGTTCTCACCCTAAATCCAAAACACAGCACTGTACCAGCTACTAGGAAGAAAATTAACTCTATCCCTGCCGAAACCAGGACAGTAACTATTAAAAAAAAGTAGGTTCTGTTGTGCATTCTTGTGTTATCTTGAATTTTCAGTCTCCTTTACAGTGTTAAAATTATGATTTTTGTGACCTTCCTATAAAACAGAGGTTGAATCTTCTGTGCAAATATAAATAAATGGATCATGACCTGTGAGCTATTTTTTAATCTCATTTTAGACTGGAGCAGTGATGTTCCAAGAGGCTGCATAAATAATACACTGTGATATTATGTAGCTAAAGTATATTTCATGAGCTGGTGACCTTCTTTTTTCATAGGTTAACCAGCTGCAGCATGAACTGTCAAAGAAGGATGACCTGCTTCGTATTGTTTCAATTGCTTCCGAGGAGAGTGAAACAGATTCCAGCTGTTCCACACCCCTTCGTTTCAATGAGTCTTTCAATGTATCACACGATCTGTTGCAGCTGGATGTCTTGCAAGATAAACTCAGAGAGCTGGAAGAGGAGAACCTTGCTCTCCGATCGAAGGTATATCTGACTTACAGTGTATATTATATATACTGGATATGAAATAAATCAGGATGGTTAAAAAAATCCAGCATCTGTTTTTCTCTTGAAGTGTATGACTATTTTGTATCACTGTATACAAATCATACCCAAACACTTTCCCTCCACCCCCCATATCCTTCTGTTTCCTTCACTACTCCTCATTATCTCCAGAGTCCTCTAGTAGTCTTTCCTCAATGCCTTTATGGTATATAAAAGAATATGGGAACATATGTAAGCATCCAGCAAAAGTACTTGGACCCATCAGGCCCTCAAGCTTGTGCAGCCTGTTCTGTTATAAATCTGACTGCAATTAGTAGTGGTATTTTGGGAATCCATTGTGCTGCCATTACATTTTTGTCAGCCTATATTCAATATTAAGGGTTAATAAGCTTCTACTCAAATTCTTTTAAAGACACACTTAGTTTTGACTCTGTGATTAGTCTCTGTATTTTAATTGGTCTCTCTTATGTATAAAACATGAATACAGGCACTGTGCCTTTACAAGGATAGAGACTAAATGGCCAGACAAAATAATGGCTATAAAAGTCATGGAACCAACAGCAAAGGTTACAAGAATTGGAATCTGCAGATGCAGCGTCTCTTCTTCAGAGGTGGAGAGTGGAACTTGTAAAATAGGAGATTGGTTAAAAGTGGGTTCTTTTGCTGTTTTTAAGAAAAGGGGAGTGTTGTTTGTAAGAAGGGGGGGGTATTTAGTGTGTGTGGTTTTTTGTTTTTGTTTTGTTTTATGTGAGCCTTTCCCAATATAAGCTTGTTACAGCAGTACAACAGAGACTAGATTCCTTTAATGTGAACAAAATATACTCTTCCCCTTGTTTTGTCTCCAAAATACTCATCCTGAGATGCACATCCTTCCTATAACTCCCTAAGACCAAATGGATAGTTTAGTAGTGCTGTAGGAGAAAAAGAGATGATCAGACTGCTTTTATTGTGCTGCTAACCCTGTATATGATTACAGAACTTTACAGACCAGGGATTAATTTAGTCTACCTTAGTGTGAAAAAATGGAGTTGACAAGAGACTGCTATCATTCTGTGACATAACATAACCTTCACTGACTTGAAATAGCCTCAATCATATTGAGCCTATATTTGCCTTTTTTTTTTATTTTCATATGGCAGCATTATGTAAAGAAGTGTGTTTGCCTGCACTTGTGTAGCTGTATTTCTACTTGCTTGGATAATCTTTAAACCCATTTACTAAGTTTTATGGTGAGTCATTTACTGGCAGACAGTTCTGAGTATAGAAGACTTATCTGTGCGAAGTTTCATATTACCATCCTCACAATCGAAACAAAAGTGGGAATCTAGTATGCTCGATGTTGTTTAGACCTGTTGTGATGATACTCAGTCTCTGGCCCAGAAGATTTACAGTCTAAATAGACTAGTTGGGGAATATGGAGAAAAGCTGTTCTACTGAGAGCTTTTCAGTGCCATAAAAGATTTGGCTAACGTCATTCAGTTTTCAAGATTTCTTTGCCTTAAGAAGTTTTGAAGCAAATTCAATTGCTTACTTCTGATTACTGTGTTGGTTTACTTTCCCTACCAAATTACATATTTCTGCAACGATTTTTTATGAGAGGTGAGAGATCAGGTTTTGTTCATGTGTCTGTGTGTCTTTCACTCAAAAGTCCTATAAAATTCAGGGAAACAGGTTATGGTGGAAAAAATGGTTAGGAAGTATGGCCAGATGCATAGGAATTATGAAGATAGATAGAGGGGAGACTCTTCAGTTGCAAGAATTTCAGAAATAAAAATGTATAACGTTAATATATGTATAGATAAACTGAAATTGGAATACCAATAATTTTCTTGAAGGCTTGCCATCTGAAGACAGAAACCATTACATATGAAGAGAAGGAACAGCAGCTGGTCAATGACTGCGTCAAAGAGCTCCGTGAGTATCCAGGCTGTATCTTGCAATGGCAAAATGGTATTTGAAATACCTAGTGCCTACACCTTCTCAGTTACCCCTCAACCAAAAAATGAGCTTCAGTAGTTTATGCCAATTATTCAAGTCTTGCTCTTTACCCAAGTGCAAAATTGTTTCTGTATTTCATCAAGTTTCACACTGGCATTCAACTTCAGGTATGTCTACTGTGTTTAGAGGGAGAAAATGAACACAAAATCTAATGTCCTTAAACCTCCTAAACTGAAGCCTAGAGACACTGGAAAATCAACAAAATACATTTCTTGTATAGAGTATTCAGCACACCTGACACTGAACTGTATCAGTGCATAGACTCTTAAATGCTTATTCTAAATTACTATATATCTATGAACACGTTAGTTTATTTTTTAAATACATATTATGAACCAAAGTATTTAAATTGGCAAGTGTTTTAATTTGTCTAGAACAGTTGTCCGTATTTGCTTTGGGGACTACTTACTTGCAAAGAATTGCAGCTACTCTTATACAAATGCATGTTAAGTATTCTGAAACAATAAGGTACAGTCCTTTTTTTTTTGTGTGATGATTGTGTAACCTGGTGATACAATTTTTTTATCTGTAGTCATTTGATGTGTGTGCTACTTCCTTTGTGCATAATATCCTTAAGCTTATATTTTAAGATTTTTTTTTTTTCTGTACAACCACCATAAAGAAGACTGGGTTGCTGCTTGATTTTTCATGTTCCAGATGACCATAAAATACTACTAATCGATACTTAGTTGGTTGTTAATTTACTCCGTTCCCTCTGAGAACCCCCCCACCAAAGAAGACTGGGTTGCTGCTTGATTTTTCATGTTCCAGATGACCATAAAATACTACTAATCGATACTTAGTTGGTTGTTAATTTACTCCGTTCCCTCTGAGAAAATATATATCCTTTGCAAATAGAAGTTATTTCATATAAGCTCTCATATTTTCCTTCAATGAGAATGTCTGTGAGTTCTGTTTTGTCCAATTCTATAGCAGAAGACTGGGTTGCTGCTTGATTTTTCATGTTCCAGATGACCATAAAATACTACTAATCGATACTTAGTTGGTTGTTAATTTACTCCGTTCCCTCTGAGAAAATATATATCCTTTGCAAATAGAAGTTATTTCATATAAGCTCTCATATTTTCCTTCAATGAGAATGTCTGTGAGTTCTGTTTTGTCCAATTCTATAGCACATATAGGCATGCTAGGTAATTCAGGCTCACAGAAAGAATCTTCTCCCAAAGGATGTCTAGTCTACAGCTTTAAAATTTGTATCTTCAGGAAAAAGGTATCTGACTGTGAGCTTAAATGTCCACAGGCCCATGGGCAGGACCTTGTTCTGCAGTAAATCTGTGAGGTACAATAACCACTAAATTTGTAGTGTGACATTTACACAAGATTGATCAGACTTTATTATGACTTTGCTATGCTTTCAGGGCAAGTGTACAAGCAAGGCTAACTGCATAAAAATATTTCAGCTTTTTGAGTTGCTTTGTCATCTCACCTGATGAAGTGCTTGCTCAAAAAAAAAGAAGCTGGAAATTATATGCCGTGGGTCTTTGGGGAATAGATAGTGACCAGAATCAAGAGCTAAACAGGTGTATGTTATGCTTGACAAGGTCTGACAAAATGCCTTTGCTCACAGAGAATGGTGGTTAACAAGATCAATTCTGAGACTGACGACTTCAGCATATTCCAAGTCTGGCCTTGGTCATGAGCCAGTATGTCATTTGAAATTGTTTATAGCAGCTTACCTTGGATTTTATTATGGTCATTTTACATATCTGTGATGTGTATTTCAGGTTCTGCATGCTTAGCTCTTAATACGTTATACCTGCATTTGAAGTTAACTCTCTTTCTCCTCCTCCTCTCCACCGTTTCTCTTTATCTTTTCCTTATGGATGTTCTAAGGCACCTACCTTTAGGTACTATGAATCGATTTCCTAAGAGTATTGGTCATTTTGCAGATTGTTGTTGACTTTCACTGATCTTTTCTGGGTTTTGGGCTTGGTTTGGTTTTTTGTCATGTGTTGGGAAAAGCTCTCTACTAAGTTCCTTTTATGTTTTGTAGGGCAAACAAATGCTCAAATTTCTAGAATAACAGAGGAGTTGTCAGAGAAGAGCGAGGAGTTGGTTCGCTACCAGGAAGAGATCTCATCCCTCTTGTCTCAGATTGTTGATCTACAACATAAACTCAAAGAAGTAAGGGAATGCTGATGAAGCATGTATGCGTGCGCGTGTGTGTGTGTGCACGCACGCCGTGTGCACACTATTGCTTACAGCAGGTAGAAATTGACTTGCAAGCCAGGGGGTTACAATGCAAGAAGTGGCTGGGGGGGGGGGGGAATTTATGAAAGGCCATCCCCCTCGGCAGA
>NW_008795918.1:1530729-1563016 GCF_000699145.1 Aptenodytes forsteri
GTGTGTGTGTGCACGCGCGCCGTGTGCACACTATTGCTTACAGCAGGTAGAAATTGACTTGCAAGCCAGGGGGTTTTACAATGCAAAGTGGCTGTTTCAGGAAAATATTGCAGAGGATCAACTCTCCTGGGGAAATGGGCTGAGAAATGATGAGCACCTTTTTGTGCTTTCAGCATGTGATTGAAAAGGAGGAGCTGAAACTTCACTTACAAGCTTCCAAAGATGCTCAGAGACAACTGACAGCAGAGGTACTTAAGGCTTCTATATATATACATTTAGATAATGTTTGGAATAGAATACAAGAGAAAGAAAACTAGGAGAGAATGGGAACTATTGCTTTCTAATTATGTAGGGCTTTTCATTTTTCATTGTGGTTGGAGTCATATGATTGGAGGAAAAGAATAATTATTTTTATTTAAGTCTACACAAATATTGTTGTAGCTCACGGGAGTATGAAAGGCAAGGAAGGTGTTCCAAGTAAGGAGGTCTTACTATTCTTAGTAGTTGCGAGAAAAAGAGTGTTTTAGTGTGAATATTACTGATTATATCAACAATATTGTAGCTCATCAGATTTTAAGGAAGTTGTCTTTTTTGCTTCTTTTGTATCAGCAGTTACTGTATTTGCAATGTCACTGCAAAGTTTTTCGATGTATTTTCCTTTGAATTTTATCATACTTTTTCCTCTTTCGAGTCTTAATTGGACTTTGTGCTTCACCACTAAAATCAATGCACGGGCTATGCTGACCATCGTCCATTCCAGATGTTGGCCTGTGCCGTGCAGTTGGAAAAATATTACAGTGTTGAATCAGTCGATAGAGGTTTCTGTAGGAGTTAATTCAGTTTCATTCTGTCTTTTCTTTGAAGCTTACTGGTATCACGTGATGGCCTTTCTTCTCTTCCAGTTACATGAGTTGCAAGATCGGAATGCAGAGTGTCTAGGGATGTTGCACGAATCACAAGAAGAAGTGAAGTTGCTGCGCAGCAGAGCTAGCTCTGTTGCTTGTCTCTGTCGTCCTCACTCATGTGGAGCATTTCCTGTGGTAATAAATACCACTAGCATGGCATACGCCTACTGGCACACATGGCCTGTAGTAGCGTACAACTATATGAAAAAACCAGCCATTACAGGAGCTGCAGCAGGAGCTATTTTGTAGTAGGCAAAGGAGCTGATCTAATGGTTTTTCAGTTATTTAATGTGTACACTTTTGAGAATTTTATGTATTAGGAAACTAACCATTCACTTGACACATTGTGATATTAAAATTATTTTTCCTTTTTATATGCCTTTTCTGTTAAATAAGGGAATTGGCATGTTCTACAGCTAGTGCTCAGTTGTGTTAGTATATTGTTCAATGTTGATGTGAATTTTATAACTTGACAGTGTTTCTTTAAGAAACAAAGCATCTTTTCAAGAGTTCAAAGAGTATTTTTTTCCTTTATGTAGTTTATGATGTAATTTTATGTCCTTATCTTGTGAGATTAAATTTTAAGCGCCATCAGAAATGCATGACCTTAGACTAATTGCCAGAGATGACTAAACCAATGGAAAAGGGTTAAAGGCATTTATTTTCCTCTTCTTATTAGTGTCAGGTGTGTTCTGATTACTATACTCTCAAAAATTTCTGGGCTGTGCTGGGAATTTGTCAGGTTTTGGTTGGTTGTTCTGTGTATACAGAATCCCTCATGTACGTGTTTGGCCTTGTAAGAAGTGCTTTTACTTAACTTAAGCTTAACTTAAGAAACCAACATAAAGAGTACCAAGAAAAAGCAGATGTTGCTAATGAAAACTGAACCCATACTGGCTGTACGTAGGTGTAGTTACAGTAGAAAACTCCCCCACCTCCATGCCCTTCCATCAGAGACTGAAGGGTTTGTCCGAAACGTACTGATACCGGGGAAACACATGGAGATTTTTTGAGTATTTTTGTTTAGAGATGTTTGCTGCTAAAATTGTTAGGAGGAAGACTTGAATCTAATTTGGCAACTCTTCTGGTTTCCATTTTTCTCTAGGATTCCCTTGCAGCAGAAATTGAAGGGACAATGCGGAAGGAATTGAGTCAGGGTGATGAATCTGTTCTCTCCAAGCAAAAGTATGTTTTCAGATCTCTATGTGCTATTTCGGTATTTTTCCATATGCTTGTATTAAGTAAAGTGAAACTGATTTCTGGAAATCTATAGATGTGAATGTTCCCTTTATAATAAGTTTTCTATGTAACAATAAAAAAAGCTTTGTAGTACTTGGTAATCTTTTCAACTTTGAAACCCACTATTCTTAGTTGATTCTATGAGGAAGTTGGGAATTTGCTAAACGGATGTTATTTCATTCTTTAATTAGTGAGATTTTTGATGCAAATTCTCTGATGTACGGCACTAGTTTTATCCCTTTTAATGCTTATAGAAAAATTCTCAGGCAAGTGAAATTATAGCTGAAAGACTGGTAGCAGTTTCCAAAGCCCTGAAGATCTGTTCCTGGATCTCTTACTTCTGAGCAAGAAGTAATAAATTAAATGTATGCCTCTGAAAGCATATATAAATTAAATAAGTAAAATATATGCTCCTGAATGTTCTCAAGTGGTTATCAATGGAGGTTCAGGTCTTTCAGGTCAAAGTAAGTGGTAATTCTGATATTTAATAGAGTAGTACTCCTGAAAACATGAGTGTCTTAGGCAATCCTGTTTTTCTGGGCTTAAATCTTTTTAATCAGGTCTCTGCAGACTATTGAAAGTCTGTTGTCCAGAGCTTTCTCTTTATTATATCTTTTTCAAAATGCTTCTGAAAACCACATTTGTTTGCTTATGTTTTCTGCAGGGGTCAACAGAAACGAGTATTTGACACTGTCAAGGTTGCTAATGTCACTCGTGGCCGCTCCTCTTCCTTTCCTGCCCCGTTGCCAATCCCTGGATCTAATCGGTCAAGTGTTGTTATGACAGCAAAGCCCTTCCAGTCTGGCGTACACCAGTTGGAGGGCCACACACGGATGACCCAGAGGAGCAGCTCTGAGAAGAATTTGAAGTAGGAAACATAGCCTGTTACCTTCTTTCTAAACTACCTGATTCAAAACTAAATCCAGACTGGACCTCTGCTGTGTAAAAGAGAAATAGTTAATTTAATGGTCTTAAGATCTATTATTATTTGATGTTTCTCACAGAGACACTCATAATCCTGGCCAGCCGGGAACCCCTGGAGACAATGACTTAGTCACAGCTCTGCACAGGCTCTCCCTCCGTCGTCAGAACTACCTGAGTGAGAAGCAGTTCTTTGAGGAGGAATGGGAGCGAAAAATGCATTTGCTGGCTGAGCAGAAAGAAGGGGCTAGTGGCTGCAGTACACCAACAGAAAGCTGTTTTTCTCTGGGTACAAACTCAGAATTCACTGATCTCTCTGCCAGCTCTAGTAATCTCCGTGTCCTCCTACCAGAAAAATTGCAAATTGTCAAACCCATTGAAGGTAAGAGGATGATCTTCCTTCTCTCAGCAGCAGAAAAGGATTTTACATTAATTTGCCAACTAAATCATTGTTGGTGTGTGTATAGCTAGTTATGATATGCAGTAAGAGGAAGTAGTAGTATTTGGTAGGCTACGTGCCAACTAGCTCATCAGTATCACTTTCTACTTGGCTTTCTTACATGGTGCTAAGTGTTAGGCTTTTTCTTGGCATTGCCATCCAAGTGCATCATGTGTATCACAGTGTCAGCACCAGTTGGCTGGAGTTGTTTTGATGATGAATTCTTGTAACTCAATACAATAGTAGGTAATGGCGCACTCAGACTTTTCTCTTTTGTCACACCAGGATCTCAGACCCTTTTTCATTGGCAGCAACTTGCTCGACCCAACCTAGGCACCATTCTTGACCCAAGACCAGGTGTTGTTACAAAAGGTTTTACTCCTCTGTCTGATGATACTGTGTACCACATCTCTGACTTGGAGGAGGATGATGAGGAAGGTGAAGGAGGTATAACATTTAAAGTGCAAGAGTCCTTCCCGGAGGAAAAGAAATGTACAGTGGCAAAGCCAGTGGCAGGGATTTTCCTGCCACCTATTACTTCAGCAGCAGTACCACTCACCGGTAAGAAGCATGGTTAGTGTTTTTTTCTCTTTTTATTTTGTAGTGTCTGTTTCTCAATGGAAAGTATTTGACCTTGTGACAATGCTGTCTTTGCCGTCTTTGTTCTTTACTTTAAAAAAAAAAAAAAAAAAAGCAGTGACGATAACATTATCTTAAACTTTGCTTTGGTTAGTTCTTATCTGTCTTTATTTTTACCCTCAATGGATGTAAACTCTCCACGTTGCAGCCTCGAATCCAGGGAAGTGTCTGTCTTCTACAAATTCCACGTTTACCTTTACTACCTGTAGGATCCTTCACCCATCTGATGTCACTCAAGTTACTCCCAGGTATGATGACTGCTGACATCCTAAACGTTGCTGCATAGGATTAAACAGTTGCTTTCTGGCTTCTGATACATGGACCAGTTTTGAAAAATACCAAGGCAGCTGGGCAACACATAGGATGTTACTCATACAAATAGTTGTAATTACAAAGGGGAAACTTGAAATTCTCTAGAGTGAGAGTTAAAACAGGCTAGGGTAACTTAAAGGAAGTAAATTTATACTCTTAAATAGCAAATGCCTTGTATCATATACCTGTTGTTAAAAAAATAAAATACTGATTCTATGATAATTTTTTTTTCCGATTCTGTCATAATTTTTTTAAACTAAGTTATTACTGGACATCTATGTTGATATTCTATCTAATACAGTATAGGTGACCACAGAAGGTAAATTCATTGGTACTTACACCAAAACCTCTCTGTCAACCTAGTATCTTCTAAATGTTTTGCAGAACAACAATTCTGAATCTACTAAAGCTGATACTGTCACAGCTAATAGCAATAGTTTACTTTTTCTCAAGCCTTCTGTATACTAAAAGGCAAATACAGAGCAGAGGAGGTATAAAGATGTCTAATGTGTGCATCTTCTCTGTTTCATTTTTATTTTATTTCAGCTCCATGGGTGCCCCATTTTCACTTGGAAATACTGGCAGCAGTATTGGAAACCCAGTAGTGAACACTCCAGCCATTTCTTACAGGCTTAGTATTGGAGAATTTCTCACCAACAGAAGAGATTCAACTACTACTTTCAGCAGCACGAGCAGTCTGGCTAAACTTTTGCAAGAACGAGGCATCTCTGCCAAGGTTTACGATAGCCCTGTATTAGAAAAACTGCCTTTGCTACAGCCCCCTCGAACTCTCCCCATTCCTTCTACTCCACCAAATTCTCCCTCGCATTCACCTTGTCCTTCCTCTCCACTGTTTGAGCCTCGAGTGCATCACTCAGAAAATTTCCTGGCTTCTCGACCAGCAGAAACATTCTTGCAAGAAATGTATGCATTTTCACTGGAAATACTGGCAGCAGTATTGGAAACCCAGTAGTGAACACTCCAGCCATTTCTTACAGGCTTAGTATTGGAGAATTTCTCACCAACAGAAGAGATTCAACTACTACTTTCAGCAGCACGAGCAGTCTGGCTAAACTTTTGCAAGAACGAGGCATCTCTGCCAAGGTTTACGATAGCCCTGTATTAGAAAAACTGCCTTTGCTACAGCCCCCTCGAACTCTCCCCATTCCTTCTACTCCACCAAATTCTCCCTCGCATTCACCTTGTCCTTCCTCTCCACTGTTTGAGCCTCGAGTGCATCACTCAGAAAATTTCCTGGCTTCTCGACCAGCAGAAACATTCTTGCAAGAAATGTATGGCCTAAAGCCCTCCCGTAACGCTCCGGACGTAGGCCAGCTGAAGATGAACCTAGTGGACAGACTGAAGAGGCTGGGTATTGCCAGGGTGATCAAGCCCCCTGAGACACAGGACCACAGGAAGAATCAGGGGCCAGAGGTTAGCTTGCGGAGGCAGGACTCGGCTGTGTTTTTAAATGCAGGTAGCAACTTAATGGCAGGACTGAGAAGAAACCAGAGTCTTCCAGCCATGATTGGAGCATTAGGAGCTCCAGTTTGCACACAGTCATCAAAAATGGATATCCTAAAGGAGGACTGACTGGTCTGAAAAGTGATTGACTTCTAGCATAGTGAATAATACATGAGGGATAAACATCCAGTGCAGGCATTGTTAGATGTGTTACAGAAGGGTTGGAGAAGGCATGTGCATGTTGAAGATGTGGGAGAGAGAAGCGTTGGGATCAAGGAGAAGAAGAACATTGCTTGGGTTTGAGGAAGAAGGCTTTTGTGGAAGAGAAGATAGAAGAAACCAAAGCTTAGTTTTGAGACCCCCTTCAGCATCTGTCTTAACTTCAGCAAAAATAAAAGACCATTGTAGACATTCTCAGTATTTCAACCTTTTAAACTGTATGTGTAGAACTGTCTTGCAGGTGCCATTCTATTTTTCTCCTACCATATGACCATAGTATTTTACTAGTTGTTAGCAGTCAGGCTGTATCATTTAAATATAATATTGAAATAACAGTCAGTCTGACCAGCATTATTGGTCCAAGTTCCTCTCTGTAGCAAACAAATACGAAAATTTGGATTTTTTTTTTTTTTTATTATTCTTGTATTTCCCATTTCAGAAACTGTACTCTTTTGAACTCCTCCCCATTTTGAGAAGCAGGGGAGAGAACCTTTAGCTCTATGTAAGAAAACATTCTTGTATTCCCATTTCAGAAACTGTACTCTTTTGAACTCCTCCCCATTTTGAGAAGCAGGGGAGAGAACCTTTAGCTCTATGTAAGAAAACAATACTTCTGTTTACAAACACGGAAACTAGTGGTCAGGATTTATATTTTGAAAGAGTGCAATTATGCTAGTGAGGTATTAACAGAAGTTAATTTCTTTCCAGAGCTTCTGAAGCACACAGAGGAAGGTGCAATGAGTAAGAATTAAGAAACGGGAAAGTATGTATTGGGGTGAAAACTTAAAGCTAAGAAATCTTTCCAAAGTGTGCTGTGCATCTTTTTAAATGAGGGTATTTTTGCACACGCACACAAAAATCTCAGGCACATTTCAGTGTTGCAAAAGGAAATAAAACCTAGGTGCTTGATTCAGGATTTCTTTTTATTTTACATAAGCGGAGAGCATTTACTTCAAGACAAGCGTCGGAAATTCAGTAACCTGACTCTTCTCTTGACAGGTAGACATTATGTATATTTGCGAGTTCTGCAGTAAACTTCATGCCTTTCATTCACTTATTTCTGATTTTAGGCAGGATTTTGTTTAAAAGATTTCATTAAGAGCAAAATTTACCAGTCTATATTCAGAAACAGGAAGATGAAAGCTAGTGTTCTTTGTAGCATTTTAATGAACATAAATCAATTTTGTCTACATTGAAATCCTGTGTTTTGATGATGGAGAGTGGTTCTGAGCCTGGTTCTGAACAAAGCTGAGGCAGACTTTCTGTCTCAGAAGTCCAATTTAGATATCTGATTTCTGAGTGGTAATCAGCAAAATGTTACTGCCCATGCTGCTTTTTTGATTCCTTCCTGTCCAAGGTTCTAGTCGTAACTGAATAATCTACAATAGATTTATAGTGTAACTTAAAGAACAAAAAAAGTTTGCCCAAAATTCCTCAGAGGAATGGGTCTTCGCTAGTGACCTGAATGGAAACAGGTTCTTAATCTTTATGTAATTTTTCACTGTACCTATCAACATTTTAAAATTATTTTAAAGTTTCGTTTCCATGCAATTACGTAAAACAGTCAAAGTTTACCTTGCTTGTTACAGTGTATGTGGGACATAGCTGGTACCTGTCTGGGTGCGTGGTGTGAAGCATCAGTATAATTACACTGATTCGCGTTTGCCATTAAGGCGCATCTACCGTAATCAGCAGCCTTGTTGCTGCAGGGTTGAGTGGAGTAGGGCAGGAAAAGAAAGCTTCTTAACCTGGTTTATAGGAAATTTGTAACGTGGCCTTTCTGCTTTTACAGTTCTATAGATCTTGTGATGACTCTTTGATATAATAGTCTTCTTTTGTAAAAGGAAAAGGAGTAACCACTTCAAACTTGCACAGGGATTCTTAGCAGAAACTTGTCTGTCAGCAGCGCACAGAAATATTCAGGAACTCCTGGAGTTGCCTTTTGCTCTCTAAACAAAATCTTACACTTATAAAAGGTGAATTTTATTTAAAATACTATATACGGGTTAATTTTGTTTTTTAAATGAAAAATATTTTATTTCTTCATGTAAGTATTTATGTTTGTACATACTTAGCTGTGCATGGGGTCTTGCCTAGCTAAATAAGGTAAGAGTGAAAGGAGTAAGGGGAGGCACTTTTGCTCTCCTGTGAACGGAGAGGCAGGTATGTCTGCTGTGTATTTGTAACTTCTAGGGAAAAAACAGGAATGAGTTAACAAAAGATTAGGCAGTTTGCTATCAACAGAGAAGTGAACACTGTGTCAAAAGTATGTCCATTTTATGTGTGTTTATTATAGGAGTACATGTAAGTTACAGCTAAATTTTGAGGGTATTGCACTGTATTTCTAACTAGCTTCATTAGATAACTCCAGCCATTGGATCGTTCTGTGTGTTACCAGCAGAAGTAGCAAATCAGCTAAATCAGAATTCCTTTGGCAGACCAGGTTTCAATTAAAATTAATCTAAAAGCACATTAATTAAATGCATGTTTCTCTTTGGGACACTTCCATATTCCATAGCCCAACAATATAAACTGGATCAGTTCAAACAATACTATGGATATGTCGAGAGGTTTTGTTTGTTTGTTTGTTTTCTGTAGGATGACGTATCATCAGACACTTTACACAAGGCAAGAAGAAAATGGAAGAATCTGTTTACCATTGTGTTTGTGTGTTTATCCGGTTGGTTGATGCTGTGGTGCAGTGTTGTTGAAATTCTGTCATGCGTTTATGCCTTTGGATGGTCACATGCATTTTGTATATAGGTGCCTAGCTTGCAGCAACAGGGAAAATTGGTACTTCTTCCAAGTTTACTGTTTCGTGCCAAAACCTAGATTAACTTTTTTGAATAACGTCCGTGTTTCTGAGAACTTATTAAAAGTTGCCATCATTCTAGGAACTGATTTGGCTTCTGTTGCCTCCCATAAGAGAGGAGACAAACTTGCATGACTAAGATAGCTGAGATCCTGCACAAGATCTTTTGATCCTGCACAAGTGTGATTTGGTTGAGCGGAAGGTAGAACTAGAAGGAATGGAGAATTGCATTTCGGAAAGGTTCTGTTCTCTTGCAGGTTTGAGACAAAAACAGGTGCTAAAAAGAAAGGACTTGCCCACGCTTGTGAAAGTTTCAAGAGCCAGAAGGAAATTCTTGTAGTATTTACCTTTATTCAGATTGGCTTAAACCAAGCACAAATTTATAGCTTTCTAGTTTCACTGTTTTTGATAAACTCAGTGATGCCTGCATGCTCAAAATGCCTGTGGTCAAAGTTGAAAGTCTACTTGAGTCAAACAGCAGCAGAGAGGGAAGGAGAATATTGAGTTTGGGCCTCATTTGGCTGTTACACGAGGGGATTACACACAATGTTTGAACGGTCTGGGAGCTTCATGGTATTTTTGTCATCTGCTTTTTGCACTTACTGTTGTTTCATAGTGGAATGTAAATTTGATAATAAATGTGTAACATGCCATTTTTCAGTATATTGGTCATCTTGTGTGGTTTGTTCCAGATGTCATCTTCTATACTAGTGTTCTATAATAAATGTAAAATTATGCCTTTTGGGGCTAAAATTTAGTGATTGTTATACTGTACACGAGCTTAGTGAGTTGGTATCTGCACAAGTGGTGGCTGTAAAAGCTGAGAAATTCATTTAAAAACTTTATCGGGCTGGGCTGGGCTGTTTGCTGTTGTGTTTATACCTAAGCAGTTAAAGGTGGCAGATGTGCAGTACAAGCTGTGGTCTGACTTCGCACAGTAAATGTGCGATGCGTAAATCTAGAACGAACACTTACAGAGTACCTTCTGCTGCAGTTTGAAAAGCCTTTTACTTGAGAATGAAAAACTTCACAAATTAAGAATAGCTCATCAGCTTCTAGAGAGAATATTTGAATGTGAGCCTCACTTTAAATGAATGCATTCACGTTTTCTGGTACTTCGGGGGTTTTTGTGTGTGTGGTGTTTTGGGTTTTTTTCCTACTGTTATTTTACAGCAGCTAATATGTTCCTCTAGCATTATAGTGCTAGACAACACTGTTGTCTAACACCACCGCTGTTTTTCCATCTCAGTAGCTGATGTTATGTCAGCCCTCTATTTGTGATAAAATGGGGGTAGAGACTGAAACCAAGCTACTTACCCTTGAAGAGTACTCCCTTTGCATAGGTCTCACTGAAGTTCTTTTGGCACAGAGGTGCCAAATTCTTGCCAGTTGTGTCAGCCTGGGGCTGTGCATACCACCTTCAGCGCAAGCCCCTGCACTCATATTTCAGGCTGGAAGGTTCTGATCATTTTCACCAAAACACTCAGTTCCTTCAGTGGTACAGAATGGGAACAAGGTTGATTTGCAGTTAACAGATTCTTACTTGAATTAGTCTTAACAGTTACTGACAGTGGTTCCTCTAGTAGTCTGTGTGCGTGACATCTCAAAGAACCGAGAACCACCGTTACTCTATGGTAAGTATCCTGTGTTTATTTAGCTTTTATTTTAACATGAGAAGAAGGGCTTGCGCTCTTGTCAGACTGAAGTTGACTTTTCAGCTCAACTTTTCATATGCTGAAGCTTATGAGCTGGACATTTGAGGAGACACTATCTTCCCACTGTTCTCTGAAATTGTTACATCTATAAATGGTTAGGCAGGATCGAGCTGCAAGCTGGAACACCAGCATCTGGGTTGCAAGAGACGTTGACCAAGATTCCTTCACGAGTAAGTGGGTAGCTTACACTGTTTCCTGATATTCATTGTATTTATGCACACGAGTACTTAACACATTTGCATTTGTATTTGCATGTCCTCAGAACAGAGGCCTGTGTTACCAGCTTAACTAATGACATTACGGAAGTGTCCCCCACAGTGGAGAAGCATTCTGTCCATAGGCAGCTAAATGGCACCAGAGGAACGTTAGATACTGATAGAGTTGGGATTTCTGGCTACGTGCTCTCTCTGCATCAAAGCTGTTCATGGTGCATATGAAAAGAAAATTAATGTCAGTATGCAAGTTCCTGTTGAACTCGAGATTTCAGCTGTCCTGAAACGCCCGAGCCTGAGGAGTACAGCTGGCTGCTGCTTTGTAAGAGTGGACACTCTAAGTAAGAGTGTAAGAGTTTGGGGAGGGGGTTTTTTTTCCACTTGTTCTCTAGCACTTTGGATGTAGTAAGGGAAGAGAGTTGTAACCCCTTTGAAGCTGCAGGAAAAGAGCTAGAACTAACCACAAGAGCTCAGGCATGCCTGAGGAAGGTGCAAGGAAGAGCTTCCTGGAGAAAACAGGTTTATTAAGCCACCTAAATCAGTGGCACATTGGCAATTCTGAAAAGAAATTCCAGAGTGATTCGGCACTGATGAGACTTAGAAATGCCTTGAGCTCCTTTCTTGTTTTCCTTTTAGTTGGTCACACTGCTAAAAGAAAGATTTTTTTTTTTTTTTTTTACAGTCTCCCAGGAGCGAGGGCCTTTAAATACCATTTTATACAATGGAGAAGTGAATACAAATAAGGCCTTTTGTGTGGGTTGGAGTCTCCACTTGAAAAGATCTGTAACTCTTGCAGTTGAGCTCTCGGTGCGTAGGTTTGGATAACCCAAGAGAAGCTGTCCTTTCAGCAGAAATTTTCAGATGAATTGTAAAGACAGAAAACCTGTGTACTGGTTTTGGCTGGGGTAGAGTTGACTTTCTTCATAGTAGCTAGTATGGGGCTATGTTTTGGATTTGTGCTGGAAACAGTGTTGATAACACAGGGGTGTTTTCATTACTGCTGAGCAGCGCTTACACAGAGTCAAGGCCTTTTCTGCTCCTCACACCACCCCACCAGTGAGCAGGCTGGGGGTGCACAAGAAGCTGGGAGGGGACACAGCCGGGACAG
Organism: Aptenodytes forsteri; assembly: GCF_000699145.1. Lineage (NCBI taxonomy): Eukaryota > Metazoa > Chordata > Aves > Sphenisciformes > Spheniscidae > Aptenodytes > Aptenodytes forsteri. The sequence continues at coordinate 1,542,715 of NW_008795918.1, forward strand.
CTGACCCCAACTGACCACAGGGATATTCCACATCATACGACGTCATGCTCAGCATATAAAGCTGGGGGAAGAAGAAGGAAGGGGGAGATGTTCGGAGTGATGGCGTTTGTCTTCCCAAGGAACTGTTAACACGTGATGGAGCCCTGCTTTCCTGGAGATGGCTGAACACCTGCCTGCCCAGGGGAAGGAGTGAATGAATTCCTTGTTTTGCTTTGCTTGTGTGTGCGGCTTTTGCTTTACCTATTAAACTGTCTTTATCTCAATCCATGAGTTTTCTCACTTTTATGCTTCCTACGCTCTTCCCCCATCCCACTGGGGGGGAGTGAGCGAGTGGCTGTGTTGGGCTGAGCTGCCCACCACGGTCAAATCACAACCTGCTTCTGTTTCATTTTGCTGGTGGCTCAACTTACCTCACAAGTTCTCATGCATTTCAAGCTAACAAAGAAAACTTCCTAGTTAAAGGACTGCTAAATGCTGTTCATCCCAACCGAGTCATTAGGAACTGACAGAAAGGGAACACATAGCCAAACTGAAGTGCAGCATTAGCTGCCCCCCCATTGTGTAATCAGAACCATTAGTAGTACAATAGGCAGATGAGAGCGCTGTGCTGTGAAGAGATCTATATGCGTGTGTTTTCCTGGCTGGGACATGTACCTGACAGGTACATGACCAGTCCTTGCTTTGGCACAGCTCTCAATGGTTTCATGATTAATCCCTACACGAGCATCAACAACTATCTTGGAAAAATTACTCCTAGAATTTGGAAGCACAGATTTGCCTGTTTCTGTAACTGCTTGCTGCATCTGCCAGTTGTTAAGGTTCTAACCATTCTCACAGTCTATAATCTCTCTGCCCTTATCTTCGCAGACACAAACTGGTACCAAAGAGAGAAGTATTCAGCACCAGAGTCTAGGGAAGGACTTAGGCTTTTAAAATAATTCCAGTGAAGATCTATCTGTTCAGTTAATCACCTACATTGATACCATTACTAATGCTGAAAGCTTTAACAAGGGTATAACAGAATGAACATCTCATTCAAAACAAAACAGAGAGACTAACAAAGCTTCAGCTTCTACTCAGAGCTTGTAAAACTCCCTATTCTGTGTGCATATTAATCACAGGAGGCAATATAAAAACGTTTTTAAGGAGCTGGGTACTTATCTAGCGAGTTCTTCTTTTGCTGTGCCTAGAACTGAGACTCAAAGGTCAGCAGGTTAAGTGAACACAGGATAACTGGACATCTTCAAACATGAAGCTGCACCTGAGCAATTGATTGTCACTGTTAAGACTACTTATGTAGAGGATACTCTGAAATGCAGATCACAGCCCCATCCTGCTGAGGATGCTGGAGCTCAAGTGCTTGACTCTTCCTTGAGGTGTACCAAGGCACAAAAAATCAATGATTTTAAGTGGTGGGGAGAAGTAACAAAACACACTGATGTGAGCTGATTATATCCTATTATTATATCCTATAAAATTTGCAGCACCTCCTTTATTTTGCAAAAGTTAGGCATAAAATACACAAGGCTTCATAACAGTTGTCTTAAAATTTGCATTGGAAAGCTACCTTACTAAAGCAACAGCAATGTGGTACAGCCGATGGAGGACACGGAGCGTATTTTAGCTAGCAAACCACAAGGAGACCCGCTCAGAGATGCTCGCAAGTATAAAGTGTCATACATATTAACACTAATTTCTTAAGGCTTTTGCTCCTCAGCTGTATTTTCAATAAAAATATTTGCTCTTGTGGTAAGAGCAGACACTGAAAGTCTGTTATGTTTTACCAAATTCTTAGCTGATACCAGCCGATTCCAGGCTGCTGCAGCTCCCTCTGCCGTGCAGTTCCCTCCCACTTAGTTGACAGGAAAGATGAGCTTTTTCCTCAGTGTGAAACTGGGCTGTGGCATCTGCTTCTCTGCATTTGGCTTGCAACTTTTTCTGCTCACCTCTTGATTCACTGCTGTCAAGATGGTGAGAATATCTTCTCCTCTGCAAAAACACAAAGTACACTTTGTGTTAGGGAGGCAGTTAAGATCAGAAAAATTACCACATTCTCATATATCTTGATCTATACCAGTGCTAATGGCTCCTGTTTTAAACAGGCTTCAAAGCAGTTAGCTAAGCTGCTTTGAACAATCCGCATGGTGTTGCTCTGTCCTACATTACTGTTTTCACTCTGAGCGAGCACTCCCACTGCGTATCATCTACCTCTGCATCCAAATCAAACTCCTGTCATTGAGAAGGGAAATACAAGTGTCACCAAAAAAAAAGCTTATGGAAACATAGTTACCGAGGACAGCTGCACTCTAAGTGCTGGCACAATGCCTGTATGTACCAGGTCCCCTGCCTTGGGCTCCTGTAGGAAACGTAATCTTGCAGGGTAGCCATGCCCAAGAGGAAGTCTGCTTCTGCGGGGATGCAGTCGAGCTGAAATCTTGCATCTGTTTCTACAGAAGAATCTTGCTCTCCAGAATCTGTTTCGATGGTCACACCTTTCTGGCAAGCATCACCTTGGCAGGCCTGAACAAAAAACACTTTTGGTTTTCCAGCAAGCGAGCGGCAATTCTGTCCAGTGAAAGAAGTGGTCAGTTCCTGGATAGGTACTTCCTGCCCATCAACACCATATACAATGCCTTTTTTCCCATGAGACAGGATACAGCAAACAAAACAGTCTTTGTCCTTGTGGTCTTCGCACTGGTAGATGTTCACAGTCTTACGGATTTCCTCTGCGGTGAGGTCTCTGTATTCTGCTATTGTAAAATGAAGCTTGCTAAAGACTCTTCTCAAAGCCGCTGGAAAGTAAACAGAAGGGGAATTGGAGCCGTTTCATTATATGAAAATTGGACTCTGAAATTGCAAATTGCATTTCTAGAGATACACAATCTTTTCTTTTAAATCCTGCTACACTACTATCCAGGTAGTTACATTCCTGCTCTGAAAATAATCTAGTAGTCTAATCACTAATCATATCTCTACTGAGTTCCCTTAACTCTCATTAAAAGGCTTCCTTGCAATCTTGCTGTTTAGTATTGCCCCTGTCTGGAAAGCATGCAGAACTATTAAGAAAGCTGTACCTCTTTCCCCCACCCACTTTACGGCTACTCCCTCCATCTCTCAAAAGGTGTTGAACAGTGCAGTTGCTTTACCCAAGAGGAGAGGGCGCTACCCATTTGGGTAGTACCTGTGTCACAGGAAGAGAAACCTTGCACTCTGACTCTTGAATTAAGTTGGAGTTCAATTCAATCAGGGAAGGCCCATTGATGGATTTTATCTCTTGGCACAGATAGTGCAAATACACCCATCTCACAGACCCTAGGACCTGCAATGAGCTATGCTGCTGCTGCTGCAGGACAGCCTGCTAAAATCAGGGCCCCTGAATAGCAAGGTAATTGAGTCCCTAAATTCCAACATCTTCCCTCCTTTTTTTTTTTTTTTTTTTTTTTTTTTTTTTGTTTTTTGCAATGAGCTATGCTGCTGCTGCTGCAGGACAGCCTGCTAAAATCAGGGCCCCTGAATAGCAAGGTAATTGAGTCCCTAAATTCCAACATCTTCCCTCCTTTTTTTTTTTTTTTTTTTTTTTTTTAAGTTGGATGTTAAACAACTAATGCCCAATTCTGGTTCAGCAGCAAATCTGTTTCTGATTCTGCATGTTTTAGAAGTAGTATGCATAAAGCTGATACAAAGCTAGCCTAGCTTGTAAAGTCCAGGCTGAGGTTGCTGCTTGAGGTTGCAATAAACTCAGTAAAACAGCAAAATGCTAGTGAATTGTTCCGAGTCAGCCAGTAAAAGCTTGATGAGTTGATTAGGGTTTGTCAGCACAGGAAACAGCCGACTCAGCCACTACAACAAAAGTATCCTAGAAAGGGAAGATTGAAATTCAGACCTTCAGTACAGAAAAAGAAGTGAGGTTTCTAGTTTTGAAGATATGCAAACTCATCTTTAATATTCATTGTACCTGCATCCACATCTGTCCCATCCCGATCCTTCATGTTTTTGGGTTCCGGCACTGCTCCCCTGGCTTTTGCAAAATTGTGATTATTCAGGATCAGGCACACTCCACGGGGTCGGCTAGTCATTTTGTAAGCTTCAAGCTGTTGAAAAGAAAGACTATTGGTGAAACTACTGCACTCTTCTCCAGGTGCTTCTCAGCCCTTGCTAGTGGCACAGCAGGGTAAAGGGCCAGCTGGCTTTCTCTCTAGGCAGCTCTCCCTGTACAGCTTTGCTCCCCGGATCTGGCAATGCACTGCCCCACCGCCTTTGGGAGTCTGTGCACAGCATGACAGCACCCCTCCAGACCCACATCATCGTGCTCAGCCAACATGGGGTGCTGCGTTCACCCACTGCTCCACGCCCAGCCATCTGCCAACTGCGTATTTCCTGGTATAATAAACTTGGCCTATCTTGCTACCCTTGCAAATGTTTCTGAAGTTTTAACAGTGCAGCAGCTGCTGCGTGTGACTTAGCTTCAGAATAAAGGATGTTACAGAGTGGTGCATTTTTCTCTTTCTAGACTGTTTTTAACAGTTGGGCTTACAATAACTCTTCACCTCATGGAGGGATGATCTAGTCTAAGACAAAATTATGATGTTTCTAAGAAACAAACTGACTTACCTGGGAAGATTTATTCCAACTGCCAGGAGAATCAGGTGCCACAGATGACGCCAGCCATCTGGCATGGGCTGAATACAGACAAAAAAGTTCAAGTACAGAATGTAGCACTAGAGAAAGGAGAGAAGCTCTTCCTATTCTCCATCTCCACAACTACCTCCCAGGGTAAAACTGTTCTCTGAAAACACTGAATTGTGTTTGAACGGCTGTTCTGTTAGCTATAAACCACTAGATAATCAATTAAAAGGGAGTAAAATGTATTGTGACCAGTTAGTAAGTAACTGGGTACTTGATCACTTTTTAGAGGCACCTGTGTAAAGAATTGAGATGCAAGTGGTGTGGAGAGTCCAAAAGCTGAAGAGCGAAAAATCTAAACATTAATTTTTTGAGTTTCAATTACCTTCAGGGCCTCCTGTGCTGCCCCTCTGTTCTTCTGTGATGAGCATCTCTTCTTCACCTGAAAAGTATTCATTATTAGTCCTGTATGATACCTATGTGTCACTTCAAGAATAACTGTGGGAAAGAGGCCTTTTTGTTTTGTTTTGTTTTACCAAATTGGTTTAATTCATACTCTTCAATTCTCTTCAACAGGCTGATGTTAATTTCTGCACAGAGTCTCTTCAGGATACTTAGGTTGTCTTCTCCCAAAATCCCCTTCTTCTCCATCTCAATGAAAACGTCGAGCATTGTCTGGGTAATCAGAAAGGTAGTTTGCTCTTAGGGCACATCCATGCTGCCACTGGGAGGGAAGTTGCAGCATGTGCGTGTGCACCTAAGCTTTAATGTACTGACAGCACATGCGACCCACAGAGTCAGTCCAACTGACTGGTAGCTCAGTTGAGACCTCAGCTGAGTCAATTAAACCTAGTTCAACAAAACCTACAAGTACTGTAAGTACAATCACCTTCTCAAAACATACTTATTTCCCTTCCGCAGCTCAGAGGTGCCAAGATCTAATAAGATCTAATCCAGAAGGTCTAATGGTGATCACACAGGAATATATAATGTCATTTTTAATGACTGCTTTCATTCGACTTCCAGTGGCTATCTTGTGCACTTAACTGAAACACAAGAACCACTGTACTGACCATCTTGAGCAATGGTGAAAATGAGTATAACCATGCAAGTATGGTGTAGAGATTACTCTGAAGCAAAAGGGGACCCAAACAGTGAGTGGCAGAGCACAGTGGTTACCCCAAGGATTTCCTAGAACAGCTATCACTAGATGGTCACAGTCTCTCCTCTAAGAAAAGAGGGAAAATGCTGTAAGATTTTTCATTAGACAGAACAAAGTACCCAGCAGTCAGAACTGCAGGCTGAGGATAGTGTAAGAGCAACTGGATCTCCCACAAGGCTATTTGTAAACTCCAAGCTCTTGGGCCTTAGCCTTGGTAAGGATCTACTGCTTAGATCCGTATTTTCTGAGTTTGGAAGTAAAAAGAACAAAAGCATAAAGTAATAGCCCCAGTGGGTGATTCTCTGTGTTTGATAATGGCTTAGAAAGCAGCCAAAAGAAAATCAGTTGGGCAATATGAGTGAATGTGCCCATCGGTCTTCCATTGATCAAAGCCACTGAGTCCCCTAAGCCCCGTATGGTGCTTGGACATGAAGGCCTCTGGTGCAGGGCTGGCCCATGCTCTCTGGGCTGTGACACTGCTGCAAAAGCTACACATAACACTAGCACAGACAAGTCCCATATGCACTGGAGAGCCTACAATCCCTTTCCAGGTGCACCTTTTTTCTTACGGTGTTTCCACCGTAAGAAGAGTGACACCGTAAGAAAAGTGACACTCATTCCCCTCACAGCAACTCAAATGTCTCTATGGATTATAATAATCATTAAAAAAAAAAGTATTAAAGAAATTCTTACAGTCTTAGGGTTTAGCCTGCATTTTGGTAATTCTTTCCCCAAAAGAAACTTGAAAGACTTCAGCTCATCTTCAGTGATGTCTTCTGACAGCTGAAAGAGCAGGTATCTAGAAAGAGAAGTGGAGGACACCGTTTCATCGTGTTCCCAAGCATGCCCCTTAGCACAATTTAACACCGTACTGTTGAACTGCCCCCTTCGCCCACTCCCCCAAGCACATAACCCCCTTTTTTTTCTTTTTAAATGGGGGGACATCAGTCCCAGGACAGCCTGAAGTCAAACCATTTTCAGCTACAATTAAAAAGATCTCTGTTTACCTAAAATCAAAACCACGCTGAAACTTTCTGGAGTTGAGAACAAAAGCTCACACCCTGTCCCTTACCGCACCACGCAGCACCCGGGCAGGGAGGCCTCTGGGGGCTGCTAAGCATTTCAGAAAGGCGCGGCTTTAGTTTTCTCCCTTTTACTGGACAGAAAGTTCAACTTTCCGTACGGCTTGTACCTGCGTTCTCTTGGAAGACGCTTGTGCGCTGCCAAACCTTAGCCTGGTGTTCAAACCGTCGGTAAAAGCTTACACCGACCACATGAGAAGGGCAGCCGACCCCAGAGAGCGAGCTCCCGGGTGAGGCTCAGCCGGGCCGCCGGCGGCGTGCGGCACCCCCCCGGGCCGCCCGGTGAACCCGCGCCGCCGGTCACTCACCTGTAGGCCGACACCCGTGCCCTGCCCGGGATCTGAAGCTCTCTCTCCATCTCCCCTCTGCTGGGGCCCAGCTGGGCAGCCAGGAGGTCCATCCGACTGATCCGGTAGAGCAGCTCCTTCAGGAAGGCCAGGTTCCCCGCCTCGATCATGCCTTTCTCCTGCAGCGCTTCGAAGAAGTCCTGTGCCTTCTGGATGGCTTCCAGCTTCCTCATGGGGACGTGCTCCAGGCTGAGGAACTTCAGAGCCGCCAGCTCGGCCTCGTCCAGCTCCTCGCTGACCACTAGCAGCCGCTGCCTGGAGAACTCCATCGCCCCGCGGCGGCGCCAGCCCGGGCAAAGTCAGAGGGCGCTTTCCCGCCGCCCGCCGCGCTTCCGCCCGCCGCCGGGCTGGGGCGGGCAGGAGGCGGCGCCCGGGCCCCTGGGAGCTGTGGTTCCTTCTGGATTTCTAACTTAAACCGAAAAAACCCACAACTTAACTTAAAAACTGCGCGTCTGCCAGAGAGGACTTCTCTCAGACGCATTTTAGGCCCCCTCCGTTGACAGTTATGAAGCACTGACTATTCTTGAGAAAACTGAACCTACTAGTGCAAGCCTAAAGGTCTCCCTCGGCCTGGGCTTTTCCTGCAATCGTCTCTCTCTAGTTTAAAGGCACTCACAATTCATTGCCATTTTAACACAAAAAGAAAGAAGCTCATAATGCCACTGACTCGATGTCCTCCTTGCGAGCCTTTTGGGGCTGCTGGCAGGCAATGCAGCACACTCAATGCAGGTGTTCGGCCCTGTACCCTAACAGCCACCGGCCAAGGAACCAGCTCCCTTCCCACCCCTCCCAGATTTACTGAAGACCCTTCTAGCAGCAGGAGCAGGCTCGCAGGAGCACTGCGCGATGGCATAAGACCCTGGGATGGTGCACCACCTCTGATATACCTTCTGGTGCAGCACTCTCAATAGATGGTATTTCACAACAACGGGAGGGAGGAGGGAGGAGATTTTACCAGTTGGCATTTCATCCTTCTGAAAACGAACATTAACACCTTAGTGCTCACCTTGAGCAGAAGAGCCACCCTCAGAACATCCGTACTCTCCAAATAAAGAAACAGTGTTCTCGCTAAGCAGTGATTTAAAAACAGAGTCCCTTCCCCCTTCAAAACACAGGAAAAAAACAGTTTTACAACATTAAGCAGAAATCTTTACACCGTTATCATAGCAGTGGCTTATCAATGTTCAGAACTCTACACAAGATATTTGATTGCTGCATGTGTGGCAAATTGGGTCAAAGGTGGAAGTAATCTGAATATGGCAAGCCACTTTTTAACAGCCCATGAACTAACATGCCCTCAAGTCACGTTAAAACAAGCTCTTCCTAGTAAACAGACTGAAGGAGGTATGATCCTTCTCTTCGCACTGATATGCCTGGACAAATCAGGCCTAAACACAAAGTGGCTACACAAATATAAAACTAATGTAAAAGACTTAGGCCAAGCTTGGAAGACATGTCCAGAATAATGTTCCACCTAGCTAGAAATGTATTACAGTTGGCACCCACAAAAGCCAGCCATGTTTGGGGCCTGGGGAATTCCTGTGGCTGTCAATAACAGAACAGATACAGTGACAAGCAAAGGCACAATTACAGAAAGGACACACAGAAATTAGTATCTGGGAATTCCCAAAGATCTCAACTATATTTTTTAGCGCATTGCACAGAAGTCATTGCAGCTTAAACATGCCATTCTCTGTTCATAATTTGACACATCTCTAGTTGAAAAGAGGCAGATCTGAATAATTTCAGAGAGAATGTGCCCATGTTAGTTAGGGGTCAGAATAAAAAGGGTAACCAGCAAGGGCTGAACACCCAACATCTCTCGAGAAAAATCTAGCTCCGGACGCCCTGCTGCAGAGCTTAATCTCCTAAATGGTGTGTATTTTGTTTCCACTTCTCCCTGAGCTTCAAGATTTCCTGCAGGAGATCTTACAGATCACAGACGTAGCCAACAATTCAACGAATCAAAACTTCGCAGTACCTGAATTTTGCACCACTTAGAGAACTGAGAGTGAACCCTTATATAGGTGGTGAGAAAACACGTACTTACAGCAGCCCGTGCAATGGGAGAAGCTGGCAGCAATCTGAACACAGGCAGGCTCCTCACACGTACCACTAACCCATCCCAAGAGCAGCACATTAATAAGTCACTCTAAAACCGTTATGGTGGAGAGAATGACAAACTTCCCACGGAAGGTGGGCGTAAACAGCTCTCTGGGAAACTGATGTTAAACTGAACGAATAGGTAGCAAGATACAAATGACTGGGTAGGGATTCATGCCACTGAATGACATTATTTCCGCCTCTGCAGCTAACAGTCCTCCCCAAGTCTTCTAAGCATTTCCCTTTGCAAACAGCTTCACTCTGATCTTGCCTGCTTTCAGCTTAAGCCTGCAGGACTTCAACTCACCAACTTTACTTTCCTACCAACCTTCTGACTCCACTTTCTGGCGGTAGTGCTTCTGCTGGCTCAAAACAAAACACAGAATTGAGTGCCAAGATTGTTTTGCTATAGCATTTGGCCTCCCGGCCAGGAGTTGAAGAAAAGGGAGGACAGGCAAAGTAACTATAGCTGAGGTCCTTCAGAGAGGAAAGGCGATTGCCCCTCACCGTTCTCCAAGTCGTGCCACAGAGGAAAATCAGAGTCAGAAAATTGCAGATCTGACTTCCTTCTTACCTCTCAGTTCTGTGGGAGGGTCACAAACACATGCAAGAACATATCAGCCACCCTGCCGCAGGTGTGTGTGAGCATACTTTGCTCAGAACCATAAAACTGAAAGTGTGTTTTCTCCTTCCTTGATCACTGCATGAGCCACATAAAAACTCACAGTACAGCTAGCTCCTGCAGTCCTTTAGAGGATTTTGACGGGGTTTTCTCTCCCTTCTAGGTGGTCTTCATCAGCAGGCAATAATGTTAGCTATGGAGGTGGCCTGATTTTAACGGGTAGAACAAAATACCATGCCAATTTAATGACAGGGTATGACTGACCAGCGCCCCCCCCTGCCCCGGTGGAGGACAGCTCAGAGGACAAGCGGAAAAAAACAATGATCTCGGGGAAGAATATATCGTACAGAAAGCTCAATTTACCTCAACATCAGGGAGACTGGATGGTAACCTTTGTTTTAGAGAAGACAGCTGCACCTGTGAATCATCAGGTTTCCCAAGCCAATTAACAAAGAATAATGTCTTCCTGAGCTAGCCAGACCAGCATGGGGGGTGTGAATACGTGGCTCAGCCCAACATAAAAGTATAAAAACTGGACAACAGATAAAACATATAAACTTTGAAAAGAGCATTGGGCTTGAGCTGGCTTCAACCCATATGTTCCATCGTGACTGGGGATGCCCAATGTCATGATGGTGAGCACACAGAGATGGGTAATGAGAATCATGTTTGTATTGTGATTCAACTGTATATTGCAATTGCTAAATTATGCTTGTGTTGCGATTTCAGTATGTTGCTGCATCACTCGACTAAATCAAAATCCCATTTAGCACTAAATATACCAAATAAGTAAATTTTATATCCAGCTCCTCCTCATGTGGAATATCTGAAAGAACTTGGTCTGTGAGTATTGAACTCTGACACAGAGAAATATGAAAAAAACCCAAAATGCCGTAGATTCACAATTTCACTAGTGGAGCAGCTGCCACCTTCCAGCAAGTTTCTCCCAGAGGAAGCAGTTACTTCATTTAAGCTATATTTCTTTATCATAAAACAACATTCACAAATCTAATTACTAACTTCATATCAGGGTCTCATTTATGAAAACATTATAAAAATGTAAACAAATTGTTGCCACATTTCCTAAATGGTTAACCAAATGTCAGCCACAGAACTGTATCATACCTGGTAACACCTTCTGGCAACTTTTGCCACAAACAGCACTCTCATTTACATAGTGCTTGTAACGTCTATTTATTATTTAGGAAACCTGTGTGAACAGAGCTGTGATTCTAAGAATGGGCATTCTCCCTTTTACTTGGAAGGTAAAAAAGGGTAAGGGGAGCAAAATGCAACTGCCAACACATTGTGTGGAATTAGGAAAAAAAAGTTTAGCTTCAAGAATACAAGCAGGATTGAATAAAGAACCCCTGCTTTATGGCTAGACATGGATTTAAAAAAAATACAAACTAAAAAAAGCAGAAGTTACAAAGTGTCTCAAATCCATCCTTTATCTTGTTATAAACTCAAAAGGAATGTAGCTGTTAGAATCCCACACAGCTCCCTACGCATTGCTGAGGATGCAAGGTAAGAACAGCCTCACTGGCATCAGCTGCCATTATCATGAAAGTCCTGAACTTAAACTTGTTCTTTCCTACCATCTCTCCAGCTGCTAATGAAGGGATATCAACATGCTACCCCTCGGGGTGGCTGCCATCGAATACTTCAACAAGAGCAAAGTAACTTCTGCTGCTGAAGTAAGTGTTCGTCATGCTGACTGTCCCTCAGTCAGCTCATCCAAAAGAGAAACACACAAACAAAGGTGATGTTGAAAACCAAGGGTATTTATTATAACAGAAACAAGAGTCCACAGGAGCTAGAGCCAGTTGCCAGGAGGAAAAGGCATCTCAGAGTAGTGGATCTAATGGTGCGGGACCTTCCTTCCAGTGGTCGACAGCCATTCAAAACAGACTGTTCCCTAAGAGCTCTGAGAAAAACCACAATTAGAACCCTTACTATTAAAAAACCTAAACAGCAGTACTGTTTAGCCAAGTAAATTAGTAACATAAAGCAAACCAAATATTTGGAGGAAAAGAACTAAACTTGTATTATCATAATAATGTTTTTTTGGTCCTTTGGACAGGGATGTTATTTTCCATGAAAAATTATGCAGCTTCCAGAGACAGACAATGATTCACCTCTGGGTACATGAGTTACAATCTTACACATGCTCCCTGGGAAGGGATCTAGCGCTCTCAATCTATCTGTTCTTTTCTTCAGATTTCAGGGACTTAATAACAACTCAGACAGAAATGGGACTTCCATTGGAATTTCCAATAACTCTTAAAAATCGTACTACTTGGAAGTGCTTCCTCACTTGAAACTGAACAGACTCCACTGCTTCTGCAGGACAGAAAGGCAGATCTGTACTCCTCCATGGCCTTACCAGACTGCTACAGATCCAGGTGCCAGGAGACTGATTAAACATGGGAATTGCAAAATTTAGGTCCCATGGCCCCTTGAAGGACTGGGGCTAACTACACAGATCCAGGTAATTTCTCTTGCAAATTCTCTTCCCTGTGGAAGCCCATTCCAGATGTGATTCTTCACTGAGTGTATTCTTATTTTTCTACTTTTCAGTTGACAGACATTGTGGAATTTGGAAGATCAATTGCTTCCGTAGGGTTGATGTTATCTTTGGCATCTGCTTCCATCCATTTAATACTCTTCCTCCCACTTCCTTGTTCACTTCTGTCAGGATGGTTATGAGATCCTTGCGGCTTGAACAAAAATGAAGAAAAGTTACATTGAAATACATGGTACTTGCAGCTAGGCCAAGAAGCTGATCTATGTTTGCTCCAATAAAGTGGTATCTTAGGGAAGGCTAGTATCTTCCCCTCACCCTGCCTGTCACTGAAATTGCACACTCCATTGTGTAACCACAGAATTCAGTGTGTTTGGGGGAATAAAAGCAACCCCCATGTAGCATCGCTTTACCAGCAAACACAGTCCTCTACTTTGGTTATAGTCAGAAGAGTGCGCTAAGAAGAAAAAGAACCAAACCTATGCATTCTCCAAGCCCTCTTCTAGACACCATGAGAAACTGATACCTGAAGAGAAATTCTATTTTCTAAATCAAGTTTATGATGGGGATGGGAGGGAGGCAACAATGAAAATTATTACTGAAGAACACTGATTTTTTTGTCCGTGTAATCACTCAACAAAGTCACCTCTCATCAGGTTCCACTGGAACAAAAATCATTTATCAGTCAAAAAATGTTAAAAAACATGCACACACATACACACACTTGTTTATATGTAATGTTCCAGCATTACAACCCTGGTTCTGTCACAGGCAAACTAGGGGAAGTCATTTGTACTTTGGTTCATCTGTAGAAGAATGACAATGCCCAATTCCAGAAAAATTATTGTTCTGCCTGTCCTGCAGGTGAAAAGCATTATACAGCACAAATGCAAAACACTGATGTTTCAGCACAGCATGCTTAAGTATGTATGTCTGCAATATCCCAAATATACATGGATTAAAAATAGTACTTACAGTGGGCAAAGCACCTTCATCTTGTCACAGAGGCATTGAATGTAAACACTGCCAGTCTTTGTACAGCGGTAGCACTCATAGTCTTCCACTGTAGCCATGCCAACCAGAATATCAGCCTGATCAGGAATGGAAGTCAAAGGGGTAGCATCCGTCTCAAGATGGCCAGAAAAGTCGTCTTCTACTGTGACAGGTGGATGACCTACAGAGCCTTGGCAAGCCTGGATGAAAAACAGCTTGGGTTTGCCAACAAGAGAAGGACAATTAGATCCACTGAAGCAGGAGAGTAAATCTTTAATATTTACAAACTCATGATCAACGCCTTTTACTTTGTCTTTTTCACCATGGGAAAAAATGAAGCAAACGAAACAGTCCATGTTACTATGATCTTTTTTGCTGTATTCTTTAACTTTCGCATACATTTGCTTTGCTTCCAGATCCATGTGCTCAACTGTCTCAAACTGAAGCCACTTAAAGACCCTCTTCACAGCCTCTGGGAAAAAGAGTCAGAACGCACTTGTTAAACAGTGACAAGGAAGATGCTGAAACATCAGTGTCTGTGTGGTAGAACAGATACTAGCAGAAGTGTTCAGATCCCACCAATAAACTCACCTGACTGACTCTTAGCCTGCAAATCTAATTAGGAAAACTCAAATGCCTAATTTTATTTCTTTTAAACACAACTGGGTTAAGCATCATGCTATCTAAAACAAAAACAGGTTTCAGATTATCTGATTAATTGGTACAAATTAGTGAAGCTTACTGTGTTAAAGCAAGCTTTAACTGCACATTGCATAGTAATCTCAGATGCTTAAGAACAACACTTAGCAAGTTAAAGAAGAGGTACCTCTTTAGAATGACAAATTCTGCCACTCTTAAATGAAGTAGGTCCCTCATTCTGTGAGAATGATCAATGCAGCAAGAAGGAAGGCAGGGTAACCTGCTAACAAATGCTATGCAGACTTCTCAGCAATTGTTGACTTAATTGTTGTGTGGATGGTGAGAAAGTAGCTGGGAAGCAAGCAGCCTGTAGACAGGCTGGATGGACTTAAAATATCAGTGATGTGTGCTTTCATGAAATGGATTTTACTTTTTTAACATAAACTCTTGTTTATCTTAAAAGTGACTCTTGCAGGAAGACAGGCTTTAAGGAAAATCATAAAGCAGTAGCATTTATTTGAGCATTAAATAGAATTTAAGGATCTAAAAATATTACTCCATGATAGCTAAGAATTAAAAACAATCAAAAAGTGAAAAGGTGGAATAGTAATCCCCCCTTCACTATTTGGAACATATGACCAATTAAGATGATGCTTTTTGCCTCGAACAGAAAGTGGTTCCTTCTTTAAGCCATCAACTAAACTGTTGGAAGTGGCATTTCCAATTTCTACAGTGACTGTCATTCCAGTTACTCTGGAGGCAAAGGAGCTCAGTCAACATGATTCTTCTTCACGGGAAATATATTAGATAATTCCTTCAGAAAATTATCAGAGAAACAAACCAACCAGTAATTGGATTTAAAAAAGTACTTACCTCCATCTTCCATTGTTCCTTCTCTGGCTTCACGTGGATTTTTAAAAATGTAGTTGTTAAGAATCACACAGTAACCATGGGGGTTATTTTTCATCTTATATGATTCCACAAGCTTTAGAAACAAAGAAAGCAGATAAGAAAGCAGTGCCAAGCATCCAAAAGAGAAATATGCTATACACAGACTGTTGGTCCTTCATGTCCAAGCGCAAAAAAATCATGAGGGCCAAGTTACAAGAAAGGAAAAGCCTAAGAATACAAGCTAGCTACAGGGGAGAGGAATCTGCTGTCTCCCTGAATCCCTCCTCCTCTCTCTCTGTGGTTAGGATATGATTTTGGCATGGGAGAAAGCGAGTATCCAGAAACACAAATTTGCATGTGCAGGGGAAAAGTTCCTGCACCCTATCATTCCCTCTGAGAGTCCTTGTGGGTTTCTACTGAGGTAGCAGATTCTGTTGTTCCCTTCCCATCTGTCCAGGAGTATACTGGCCGGGACTTTAATGTCCCAGTCTTCATTATCGTTAAGATTGGTTTTCTTCACACAACAGCTACTCCTTCGTTTCTTGTCTAAAAGGTTGCTGACAGCCAGGTCCTCACAAAGCAACAAGGCTTGGTCTTGTTTTGAAAATAGGAATTGTTCCAAGGCCTACATACAAAGCCAGAACCCTTCCCTTTTTGAGCTCTTCCACCTGCTTAGACTTAAGAATTTATGCTCCCCCCTCCCAGGAGTTGGATAAATACTTTAAAGGAAATCTTGAGGTATTTCTCACCAGGCGTGGTGTCTCCGCCTCTGCTCCTTGTCCTGCTGGATGCACAGACACAGACACTGGATAGTGGAGTTTTTCCTTAGAATCGTTTTCTAAGAGGGAGAAGATAAACAGAACATTTTAGGACTAAAAAGATAAATCTTCCACTGTGCGTATTTCAACACTCAAAAAAACAGTGCAAGGAGTGAGGTGGAGGGTGGTTTCCACATCACTGAGACACCATCATTTTGTAGAGCTGGACCAAGTAGGGTTTCAGTTTCACAGACTGCTGGTTATTGAAGCTGTGCAGAACCGTGCTCCATTTCTTCTCTGCTCTTTCACTGGTAGCAAGATCCAGATAATAAAAGGCTGAATGTGAGTAGTCACCCCAGGTAAGCCATTCACTAGCATCTCCACCATGGGATACGTAAGTGAAAGAGGAGACCCATTTTTGTACAGTGGTACACTACAGCTAGTTCATTTATTTCTGAGGCCATTGTCACTTCTCCAGAGAACTTTACTGTTTGGGTGGACACACCAAGGATGCAGAATACCAGCTTAATGGAAGATCTCCTCAAAGCAACAAAACACTTATTTGAATACAACTGCCTGAAGTAAGTGAAGAAATCATCAAACCCATGACTCTACCCAAGGAAATAAATCACAGTACCCCTTTTACAAGTTACATAGATGTGTTTAACTGGAATTTAATTGTCAGGGCAACAAGATCTGTAAGACACGCTCTTTTTCTACTTACCAAGGGGGACAAAATAATAACAATACTACTAAAAAGACATTCCCCTGACACAGGGCTTGCTTACACTAGCCACCCTCGGCAATTTTCTTCTGCTCTTTTAGAGACATAAGCATAGGTCAGCAGCACAAAGACATGCTGGGGAAACTAGTTGGTATCTCTGCAGGGAACTGCATGGGCTATATAGACGTGTCTAAGGAAACACACATTCTGAGTCATCCAAAAGGAGGTTCTGGGGAAAAAATTAATAGGTCTCAGTTGTTGTTGGTTGACATATCCTGTTTCCCAAAGGGTAAGGCCCAGCTGTGGTGTCACAAGTCACCACCTCAGCTGCAACAGCCCAGATATACTGAAGTCCTTGAAATTTCACATCTGGTATGGAAAGCTAATGGTTACACTTTAGCCAAGTACCTGGTCTCCAGGGACTTTTCCTTTGACTAAGAGCAAACAGCCTGGGTAAGAGAACATAATGCTGACAATCTCCCAGTACAAGTTTCCCCAAGGCAACTGTCACCTCCAGTCTCTTTCAGTGATTGAAAAGCTATCCTGGTCCAAAACCCAGCACTGCACTGTTTCCTGAAGAGAAAAATTGCATTTAAGGCAAAGAGGAGGGAGAAGCAGACCATTTACGAGGCACAGAACATATTTCAAGGAGAGATACAAGAAGGTATGATGGGATAATGAAGTAGCAGAAAACTTCAGAAACCACAGGTACTAAGAGCTGCTCTGCCTATCCTAGGATACTGTAAGGTCTCTCTCTTATCTCTGGACTCCTAAACTGCCAACGATGGAGCCACAAAAATCACAAAAAAAACAGCTCTACTCTTAAACAGCAGATTAAATAATTTACCTTTTTTTTTTTCTTCATAGGTATCAATTTTTTTCTTTACGTCAGCTCTAACTCCCTTTAAGATATCTTTCAGCATTGTCAGGTCATCTTCTTTAATTATCCCATTTCTTTCCATTTCCAGTAAGACCCTCAACATTGACTGGTAAAACAAAAACACATAACCCAAACTCATACAATGACCTTCAATAACTGCAGTATCAGGCACTTCTGGACAGAGCAGGAGACAATATCCTCATTCCCAGAGACTGACCAGCTAAAGACCAATTTCTTTTTCCTCCAAACCTCATTAAAACATGGGGCAGGATGCAATGCAACTGAAGAAACACATCACTAAGGTTAAGACAGGATCATTAGAAATTGCCTATGGCTAGCTTATCCTGCTTTGTTTCAGCAGTGCAAAGCACCACATAGCATCCTGTTGTGCCTCTGTGTTCAGATGAAGTGCTGTTAAGTCATTTAGCTGTGACATTTTACATTTTCTATTACAGTAAAGGTGTTCAGGGCTAATTTTGTTTTTTAAAGCTCAATAGTCCACCAAATTGGAGGTAAATCTGCTAATTTTCCTATAGGTGCCACAATACAAATAGGACTTTTAAGGAAGCATCTTAATAATACCAAACCTTTTTATAACACTGTTCATTATTTACCTTACAAGTATTAAACTAGCTCATCAAACCTCTTAATACTTTTGTGAGGGAGTTAACAAAATGCTGTTTCCCCAAATTACAATAAAGAGGAAAATGTACCCAATGACAAAAATTTGTGGTTGAACTCACATTAGAACTCGATTTTCTGTCTCCAAAACATTGTTTTTCCTCCAGCAAACATCACTCTTCCTAGATACAGCATATGTACAAATGTTTTATAAATGCCAAGCAAAGACAAAAGGAAGAGCACGATGGATTTTGCAAGAAGAAAAGATTAGGGAAACAGGTGGTGGAGGGAAAGGAATAGGAGAGCAAAAAAGGGCAGAGAAAAGATACAATGAGAAAAAAAAAGGTCCATTCTTTCACACAGCAGCTATCAGCTAACATCACAATTCTTTCAACAACAGATTTTAGTGAGAGCAGACTGCTTTCTCTTTCCTCCCTTCTTACAAGAACTAGCAGACTCTGAACTAGCCTTGCAAGAAACTTATCAAGATCACTTTGCATACAGCATTATCCTGGAGCTTGTTCTTTGGTATTTGTTTTTGGAGCAGGAACTTCACGCTTTTGACATCTTCTGGAGTCAAGTCCTCTGCAATTCCATATAGCAATTGCCTGGCAATAAAGAATAGAGAAAGAATGATTAAGAAAGTTATGAGAAGTAAACACCAAAATTACACATTTGAACTGCAAAATGTAAAACTCACAATGACAGGTAGCCGTGCTGTAATAAATACAATTACGCTGGGATATTCATAAGACAACAGTGCAGACAGAAAACAAGCAGTACACAACAGAACTGTTGTACATTTTCCATGCAAATGTTTACTACTTCTGTGCTTACCTGTAAGCTGACACCTGTGCCCTGCCTGGAATCTGAAGCTCTCTCTCCATCTCCTCTCGGCTGGAGCCCAGCTGGGCAGCCAGGAGGTCCATCCGATTGATCCGGTAGAGCAACTCCTTCAGGAAGGACAGATTCCCAACCTCTATCATATCTTTCTCCTGCAGCACTTCGAAGAAGGCCTTGGGTTCCTGGATGGTTTCCAGCTTCCTCATGGGGACGTGCTCCAGGCTGAGGAACTTCAGAGCTGCCAGTTCATCTGTGACCAAAGCCTCAGAAATGTCAAAAAGGAGTCTGTGGAAGTCTGTACTCATTTCACATCAGGATTTGGATCTAAACACAAAGAGAAGTTGATTTCATTTGTCAGTAACAGTAGTGCAACAACATGATTATAAAAGGTATCACATAATGTAGAATAGCCCAAAATAAATACATGCAATCAGAAGTACTTCAGTAGAGAGAGGCTGTCTTGCTATCATAGCTTTGATGCTTAGCTCTTTTGGTTCTCTTGACTTAACAATATAAAAAACTCTGTACTAAGTGAAATTGACAGAGAAAGTCACGGATCGTTCTTGCTTCCTATGGTGTGTCGAGACAGCGGGAAGTACCGATGTACAGGATGTACAATCCTGGCAGGCTGCTGCTGTTTTGGTTTGGTTTTTGAGGTTTGATCCCATTTGGGAGCAAGAGCCACTTGCCAGTCTGAAATACTATGTAGTAAATAAGACTGCCAGGTTTTACACCATAACAAAGATAAAGGTTTTACATCGTAACAAAGGTAAGAGTCCCCATGAGTATAACTCTTCTAAGCTATCTGGCTTCTCCTTTCTTTATACACTGCTTCTGACCCTGGTCAGCATAGCCAAAGCACCTCTTCCTGTTTTGGATTATCTGCATCAAGTAAAACTCAGTTCCCAGCTCTCAATCAATTTGTAATATTCAAATCAAATACAGGTCATGTCAACCCTTTTAAAAAGGCCAGGAGAATTCTTGTCAAACTAGTTCTGTTTCACTGAGCGTCAAATACCACCTCCCTTCTCCACCACTTCCTCCATCAGCTTTAGAATTATTAAACTTGGTTTATGGATCCAACTTTTCAGCACAAGAGAAAGTTAGAAAATACCAAGTGCAAGCCTTCCAACTATCTCACCCTGACACTTAAAAGACCTGCCTCCACTGCCTCTCTGGTAAGAGGATCATTTGCCACTTTATTCTCTCTGCCTTAGATCTAAGACACCTAGAAACCTCTGAAGAGAAACTCTATAGAAATGCATTCAGTAGAGGCTTTTGTCCCATTGAACTCACTGGGAGACAGAAAAGTTGACAACAGCAAACGAAAACTTCCTACTCCTACACTACCAGAATATTAGGCAATCCATTTTAATGTTACTGCTACTGCAAATGTTTCAATAGCAGGGCTAATAACTCCAAGGTAGCCCAGCTGACTAACTGAATCAGTACTACTGTAAATATTAAAAAAAAAAAAAAAAAATTAACAG
>NW_008795918.1:1563335-1578836 GCF_000699145.1 Aptenodytes forsteri
TAACTGAAACAGTACTACTTTAAATTTAAAAAAAAAAAAAAAAAAATTAGCAGACAATTGTATTCCCCTCTCCTCCAAGGACCACTCTACAGCAAAGCAGCTTTTTGTGGCATACCCTTGGTCAGCATTCTGTTAGTTAGCAAGAGTGAACATACAACTGAATCTTAAACCTTTGTCTATCAAAAAACCTGATAAAACAGCAAAACATGCATTGTGATGCAGCATATATATATACACACACGATCCATGCTCTGCCCCCAAACACCGTTTTCTTTAAATCCATTCAAACTGAACTTTTAAACAGACTAGAATCCATACCATTCAGCCCGTGTCACCACAAAACCACTAGTATCTGAATGAATCACACATGCTTAACCTCACGATTCAATGATCTCAGATCTGACTGTATATTTTTATATCCACACAGGAAAGAGAAGAATAATTTATTGGTAGCTAGTTATGAAGTTATCTTCTTTCTCACATAAATCATGCCTTTTGTTTAAGATACAAAGCATGTGCTTATAAAAGTAAATCTTTCTGGTAAAGGAAATTTTCATTTTTATTTCTCAAAGGCTGTAAATTTAAAACCCACAAAATTATTGCAATTAGAACAGAGGTGCCACCTACACACTATATTTAAGCCTGTCTGTAAATACAGGGAGCACACTAAAACAATGTTTAACTGCTTCTGTCTTTTTCTCCCACTTTACTAAATTAAAGACACAACTGATACAAGCAGCAAATGGAATAATAATTAAGTTAATTAATTAATAATTGAGTAAATATTTTTTTTTTTTTTAACATCACTTACATGGGAGGACAGGCTGGAGGACTGCTGGAACAACTCTGAAAAAAGTGAGACAGCCGTGGTCTCTAAAGTTCCAGGAAGTTCCAGGAAAAGTACTGCCTTTTGTACTATGGTCTACATTGTCACATGACTTACAAAAAGTGTATTATAATGAAGTAATAAGCTGTGGTCACAATGCAGCAGATCCCTACTCCACCTATCATGGTTCCAGTTTCAGAAAATTTAAATTACAGTGCTTGTGAGAAAAATTGGTAAACAAGCCACAAAAGTAACCAGGTTTTGCTTTTGTTTTAAGGGGACTCACCAAGCAGCATAGCCAGGACTTTCTAGCATACAGCACAGCTCAGTATATTTGCTCCCACACATAAATCCTAATTAAAAGACAGTGAAGGAAGGGTGAATCAATTATATCTTCCCATTTAAAAATACCTCAGTCCCACTGTCCTGCTGTGTCACCAGATTCTCCACGACTTACCTCCTTTCTCTGAAGTCCATTTCCAACTCACTCGAGCCTATTTTTAACATGCACTTTGATGGAAGATTTTTTCCTAACTTAAGTCAACTATCAGCACCGAATTCAGTAGCAGTATTCAGTGAATACAAGGAACTGAAAGGCTAAACATTCCTTTCAAATTATTTATGTAATGTATTTCCCCATTTACAAGAGAATTTAAGCAATAATTAACTTTTGGCATTTTCACCCTCTTTGAAGTATAGAACTCTGCCTTCAACAGTAAGGTTCCCAGTATGGTCTGCTGGTCACCAGTATCTTCTTTGCAGCAGGAAATATATGATCAGCAATCAGTACAGCTGCCAGACTCTCTGAAGCTTGTGAAGTCAGCATTATGAAGACAGACAGTTAGGAGAGCCGAAATTTGTTAAAAATTTTGCAATTAAAACAATCATTCAATTTCAACCTATCTACCCTTATAAACTCAAAATGGCAACATACCCTTCGATAGAATGAGGCATACAAATTCCTTCCAAAAGGCACACACTAGTAACAGTTCAGAAAATGCCTGACTTATATCACTGGCACGAGTTGTCCTTTTATCCAAAGGCTGGGAGCAGCACAGAGGGACACCACAAGCACTATCCGATCTTCAGGTCCAAAATGGTTCTGTCTCCGTGCCATCCCATGCCTCAGCGTCTCTCTCCCTGCATCAGTTCCCCTATGTCTTAACTGAATAAAGACTCCAGTTGCAGTTTGAAAGAGGAAGTATGCCGTGATCAGCACTGTGTGAAAAATATTTGCGGACGAGACCAAGCCCAGGTTGGCTCTTTCCAGATAGAGGCTTCTCCCATCATGCAGCAGTTTCAAGGATCAACCCTCCTGGCACTGTTCTTCCTCTTTGTCTTCACTGTTTCACTTCTTATTTCTTTCTCTCTCGCCCTTCCAAAAAATGTTCCTGTGTTTTTGTTAACTTACAGTCTCTCCAATTTCCCTAGCTCCCCTGCATCCTGGTTTTGTCCCTCCAGCTTCCTCTAGAACTGTCTCAGTGACCCAACCTATTCCTTGTACAGCAGCCTGCCAGAAATTAATCTCTCCCAGAAAGGCTGGTCTTGAGGAAGCGAAAATGCTGTGGCTACTGACTACTCAGCAACTGTAGTGACTGTGGCCTCTACTGGCACAAGGCAGGATACACAGATCCTGCACAAAACCTGACAGTCAGGAGGGACGGGATAACAGAGACTCGTGGGTGTTACAAATCCCACTTTAAGATCATGATCTTCCCAAGATACCAACTTTCCCAACAGAAAGACTCTTTTTACACTAGTTCCACTTAAATCTGTCTAAACAAGGGTTGCACAAGTCACAACCCTTCTTTAAGGTGGAGAGCATGCACATGTGCATATGCTTCTGTATGCCATCAGTAAGCCTCAACAGAAACCAACCACATTTTGTTTGTTTGAGGCCGATTTCTTTCTGGCACAGCTCTGTATTACTAGAGTTACACTGAAGGTGTACAGTGTAGACAGCAAGAAGTGAGTGATGAATATCTAAGTTGTATAAAAACCACCCACTCTCCCCCAAGACTTTCAAACTCTCTTACAATATACTGCAGGAAATCACGCAGAAACATCCAACAACCTTGCTGAATGGCAGCTGCGGTTATAGTGCTAAGCCTACCCTGCCTTTGGGCTTGTGCTGACAAGAGTACCACTACAGTGTGCAGCCATATAAACACAACCCTCAACACACACAAGCAAAATATTCACACTGAATAGTATAAATCGTGCTAGTGTAAACTGTGTTTGAACAAACTTTATTACGAGTGAGGGAGACTTTACCAGTCTTTTATACTTCCCAAGCGTGGATCCCTCCCCCAGGGAACTCAAGGCAGAAGTCAGCTTAGACTCTTCTGACTGCCTTTACCTACCTATGATTTAACTGGAGATTACCGAGGCAGAAGTCTCTACAGAGAAAGCAAGGTAACATGATGATGTTCTCTGTCTACCAAACTTAAAAATGAAAACAAGATCCCGCAAAACAAGGTCAAAATTGTTGTGTTTACCCCGTACTGATAAAAATTCAATTGTTACCTAAACATACAAAACAAGAGTGTACCAAGTCTGAACAGTAATTGCAAGCCAGAAACTTCATGATGCTATTACAATGTTATATATTCTACTAACAGACAAAATGTTTTCTATCTGTGGCACAAATGTGACTTCAAGTGTGGCAGCCGTACTAACTCAGAAGATTCAAAATGCGATGGGTCACACAACTATCAATTCATCATGATAAAAGGTTTTGGCAAACTGGCTGCATTTCAATGCTCTGTATGATGCAAAACTCCCTTCCTAAAAATCCTGGATAGTGCAGGCTAAAAATTGCATCCAACAGCACTAGACAGTACTCTTTCAAATCTTCACCCTAACTTATGGCTAGTAATCATATATAACAATCAGTGTTTTGCTGAAATAAACTGAGTTTCACTTCAGCTGAAACCCTGAGGCAGTTAAAACCCCACTGATTCATGCAGCCCAACAAAGTGCAGGGGCCAGTCAGAAACAAGGATAAGTCTTACCCCAGTACATAATTTTTATCTCACCAAGCTCTTAAAAAGAAGTAAGAATTTAATGCAGTAACAAACAGGAAGGACACAGACATACATAGTAAATGCTCATAACAAAACAACATGACGTTATTCCAGTTAACTCGCAAAATGCTCTGTTAGAAGCTTAATCAAAAAGAAGCCTTGTTTCTCATATGGCTGCATTTTAGATCTTAAAGCAAGAAATGATAATCAGAAAATTTAATGCTTAAAGTTGATCAATCTGATACACCTATACAGATACACTGCTGAATGCAGTATTTCATAGCGTGCAAATCTTCTACCCTAACTTTTCTTCCCAGAAGTGATGAGGAAATGACAGTTCACAGGATTTCACAGAGGGAATACTACACAGCGTTTTGGCTTTACTCAGTTTTGGAAAGATCTCATTGTACATGAGGTTTATGTTAGCCATTAGATGATATCAGTGTGCATTGTGGAACAAATTACTGATTTCAATAGTTAACTGGTTCTCCGTTAAGTTAAACATAATTTAAATTAGAGATGGAAGAAATCCTCTTCCACTTACTACTTAAGCTTTCTCCACTTCATTCCCGCCTTTGTCTTTCTCTATGAACATAGCTAGTGGATTTAGAGGCAGGATTTAGAATTGTCAGCCTGCAAAATAAAACATGTTGAGCCTAAACCAGACCATTAACAATCCTGGTTTAGATATGGAAGGCTACATGCAACCCTTATGCTGTCAGAAAAGCACTTTTGTATCTACAGCTTGTGCAGGTACAAAAACATTTAACGTGATAGAAGCATGCTTCTCCCAACCCCAATAACTCTGAATATAGAGATGATGTAAATAGCTGGCACATGGATTGTTTTAATCATGTCTCCTCCAGTTTCACAGTTTGTTTGGCAAAAAATCTATGAGGCCTTGCCTTGAAGCTAACACTTCCTCAGGCTTCTGGATAACTGCCTTAAAACAGGCAGTGTGGTGAACTGCATTTAAATGAGATGCGCTGATAAAAGGATGTATTTTAAAAGCCTCAATGTTGCTGTGAAGGAGGAGGGTCTCTAGGTATTGGGAATATAAATTTTCTTCTTAAGGTATATGCTGGTTGGGGCATCTGCTTCTTTGTCCCCAAGCGGTCAACACGTCTGCCCACATCTTCATTAACTTCTGTAAGAATCGACAAAATATCTTCACCCCTACAGCCAGAAGGAGAGGAAAAATAAAAAAAAAATTACTTATTAATGAGCAGATGGCACTCCATTTAACACCTCCCAGATCACATAGAAGATACAGTATAAACATTTTAAACACAAAAAACAAAACACATCCTTTTCTCCAAATTTCTCCTCTTTTGTTCTCATTTGAGTCATATTAAAAACAAAAGACCTTTTCTTACTGTGTCTTGCTTGATTCAACCAGTAAAGAAAAATAATGGAATAAAATATTTTTACCTAAATCCACTCAAGAAACAGATGGCTCTGCCTTAAATAAGATGGGCGGTTTTGAGGTTTTTTTATAATAAACTTTACATTCTCCAGATTATCTCTATGGTACTAGCAGTGTTAATGTAAATTTATCAGTGGCAAGCAAACAAATCCATCAGTTTAACTAATTTTGTCCACCTCGGAACATGGGTTAGTGTTCCTATATGAATTTGCCTTTGGAGAAAAAAAAAGGGGAAGTTCCTCCCACTTTTTCATGGAAGAACTAAGCAACGTATTTACCTTGGTACCAACAACTGTAGCTTGCTGCACAGAGCCTGAATATACCAAGTACCCTGTTGAACGTGCCGGAAGGAGACATATCCATCAATTGTGGCCATGCCTAGGAGGAAATCAGCCTCTTCAGGAATACTTTCAGAAGGAGAAATGCTCTGTTGCACGGAAGACAAGTCAGGAATTTGTGCATCAGCTTCAACATAGACAGGACACTGTATCTCTTTACCCTGGCATGCTTGGATAAAGAAGAGTTTGGGTTTTTCAGCCAGCTGCGGACATTGTTTGGCAGTGAAGTGGGACATGATCATGCGGATTGATACAAGTTCCTCATCTTTCCCATAGATCGCCCCTGACTCTCCATGAGATAGAATACAACATATAAAACAGTCGCTGTCTTTGTGATGTTGCAAATGCTGCCAAGTTCGCATGAGATCTTTAATCTCCTGAGATGTCAGATCTGTGTAAGTCCTCACATCCAGACCAAGCCATGTGAATACTCGCTTCAGTTCCCCTGTAATTATAAGAAAAATAAAAGGAAAAATTGAGGCAGAAGAGAACCATTTTATGAAGTCACAATGCAAGCTAATCTGAACAAACAAAGACCTTACACCCTGACACTTCTGCAAATTCATCCTTATACTAGTACCAACTAAAGTTAACCTGAATTTTTCTAGACAAGTTTCAGAAAATACAATGTATAATGACACACTAAGTGAGCTCACAAATGACACCTGAAAATATGAGTAACCCCCCCCCAGTTTCAGATTAGATCTTTCAAAACCTTCCTCACATCATTATTTTCCAGTTGCAGTTTTGACTATAAGAGTTTCATACACAAGAGATAAATAGAATGAACAGAATAAAATAAGAAGTATGCACAGAGTTGCTTGATTATAGAATTTTGCATTATATTATGTAGAATGATGGTTTAGTTTAGTTTTAGTTCTTTATTATAGCTATAGATGAAGGCTAAGTAAAAAGAGATTCTTAAAATGATTCAAGAATGATCCAACTGCATCAGAAACTCAGTGGTTACTTATCCTTTAACCCTTCCTCCCCTAGGATACACAAATGACATAATTTAACACATACAAACATTTTACTCTTTAAGAATATTAACTAACTAAAATACAGACAATGAAATATAGAGCAATACTAGACAATCAACTCAGATGGGGAAACAGAGAGACTAACCCTCCAAAAATCTCACTTCAGTAACTTACCAGCATCTTTGCAAGAACCCTTCCTCTCCTGAAGAGACCTATCGAAGTTAACATTATTAATAACAAGACAAAATCCTCTGTGTGGTCCATCCATTTTGTAGCTTGTCATCTTCTGTAGAAAGGAGAAGAAAAAAGCTTACAGCCTCAATGAATTTATTCAGCTCACTCGTATTTCCTTAACATGTCTCAAAATTGGCATCCAAAAATTACAGGCACCTAAGACTGTGGGTTACTTTTGAAAAGCTGGAACTCAATAGTGTCTCCTTGTGTGAAAAGACATGGGTGAAGCCTCAAGCACACTCTGTCACCATACTATCAAACTGCAGAGGAAAGGTTTAGCAGCTGGGTTGGTCATCTGTATGCAAAAGGAAGGATTCAGCAGCCAAACTCTGCAATCTGAATTGGTGATAGGGATAGAAGTCCCCAACTGTTTCCAATGTCATGACAATATTTTAACTTCAGATGGCAGAGGGTTCACAGTGAAACTATAGGATGTTAGACATTCGAGTTGGTTTTTTTCGAGAGTAGTGATGAATACCTGGAGCAAGTGGTTCATACTGATCCACTGGAAAGGGATGCAAGCAGAACAGACATCTCAGAAGTGCATAAACCTGCCACACTACCAGTTTTGCTAAGACTTGAAAGTTACCTCCCACTCTTAAGAAAGAATGTTTTAATGAAAAGTGATGAAAAAGTATGTTATAGCACAGAACTTCAAGAAATGAAACAGCTATAAACAAATGCAGCAACTTGCTCCCTCAATATCCATTTCCTTTTTTATCCAGAAGGAAAAAGCCAGAGGGAGAATTCTGTGGTTACACTGCTGTACAAGGTTAAAGAGTGCACATAAGGCTTCTAAGAAGGGATCTCACAAAAGGGATCTTTTCTCCTGTACCAAGACCTCTGGTTTATTGAGGAAGATCATTACATGCCTGCAATAGCTTACTAAAAACTCTTGCCTTCTTTTATCCTTCTCACAAGGTCTTTGCATGCTACTCCTTATTGCTTTTAATTTCAAGATGCCCTGAAGCTTTTTCTAAGCCAGATCTAGAAAGAGAGAACTGTGAAGCTATGTTTGTCTCCATGTTTTGCACATTCTGCTGCCATCTCCAAAACACACAACTTAAGAAAATGCCAAATGTTTTGCCTGTAGCAGGAAGATAAGCAGATGCACTGACATGTGGGTAACATCAAAGGTATTATGCCTATTTGCCTCCACCATATCTTTCAATATTGGTAAGCTTCCAGCCTCCAAGGTTAGAATATTCTCTGAAATGTTCCAGTTGATCAGACAACTCAAAAAACTTCGTGAGACACACAGACATCTCACATGTCCTTGCATGATAAATGTCATTACAGGGATGAAGACCTCACACACGCAGGTATTCAACAGGAAGGATTTAAGAGATTGTCTCAAACCTTAGACTCATTTGCTACATTGCTGAATTCTCCAGGCAGCTGCAGGTTCATTTCAGAGAAGCCTTGTGTAAGATTAGCTGCTTTGTTATCTAAGAAAAAAAACCAAACATGGATATTTATGAAGAGAAATCCAATATTGATGGATGTAGCAAAAAGAAGTTTAGCTACAATACAGCACTTTTTGTATCTGAAATACTGTTTCATCGAAAGGAGTAATTCCTCCGTATGAGATAGCATCGTCATGTTCAAAGGATCTATTCTCAACATGTCTCCAGTTATTTTTATTATATATATTTTTGTGACAAAGGCAAGGTTTCCATTTCTATTGGTATTGTGGAACAAAGATATCCATGCTACAAGGACAGATTCTACCTGAGACATTCAAATGAATTTTTCATTTGGTAATCAGCTTAGAAATAAATTGTATTGTAAGAAGGATCTGCAAAGTTACTACTGAAGCTCCCATTACCGATTTTTTTTTTGTTGTTCCTGATCACTGATAATAACACTCAGACCAACTTTCAGAGCAAGGCTGCACTGACAGCGCTTGAAAGTGGAAAAGAGCTGACAGATGTTGTACTGCTATACTTTGCAACTGGTCAATTTGACGTGGAGTCACAAAGATGAATGCAAACTACCCACTGTTATTTGTACAGAATCTTTTCAGAGATCTGATCCAAAATGTACCTTCATTTATTGCTGCTTTATTTACTTCTCCTTCTGAATGCCCTAAAATGCTTGTCTCCTTTTGTATAAATCATACACTATTTAATGCATTCAAAACATCCATCCCTACCACGCAACACTCCCAGGCTCTTCAACATTACAATCTATACAGCAAAAGAAGTCAGAGGTAAAATCCTGCACCCAAAAAATTAAAATATCAGTTTTATAAACAGTCATAGTGTCCCATTCTCTTGTCCTCCCAGGGATATTTAAACAGAAAACTTGTTTTTCGTTTTCAGGAAAGAAATCATCTTTTTGCTTCTAATTAGACCAGCCCTTATTTCACTTCCCAGAAAGCACATTAGTTAGTTTCTAGTAAACGACTGACAAAGTACACAGGATTTGCCAATTTTCTCTTGCCTCTTATATAAGAACAGAAATCCTTCAAATCTATTTGTGCAGAAAGCAAAAGACCCTTACAAGATGACAGCAAGGTAAGTGTGTTGCATTAAACCAAATGCTAGAAATTTCCCAGAGAAAGTAAAGGAATGCAACATTAAACATAAAGGTAATAAAAACCAAACGTATTTTCAGAAAATCTTACCATTGATATAAGAACTGACAGATTTGATTGAGGTCTCCTGTTTTTTGAGTGGGGGGAATACCATGTTAAAAATCATTATTATATACAGTAAGTTTTCATAGTGATTTTAGCAAAATAGGCTTAATACAAAGCTCTTTAAGTAGTGAGTAGGAAAAATACTGAATTTGTAAGAGCAGCAAAGCATTTAATGATGAAATTACAAAAGACTTCTGCACTTACAGCAAATCTCACAGAGCTGGAAACAACTATATTTTCTCTTAAGGATAAAGGGAAAGAGCAAAGAATTTTCTTTCCCTTCCAAATTATCCTCTCACTATAGGTGTAGGCAGTCACTATAAACAAAATAAAGGTCCAGACATAGTCCCATATCAATTCTCTTGGGTAGTCAATTATTTGAGTATAAATCGTTATCACTAGTGATTCTAGTCCTGCCTAAGAGACATCTT
Organism: Aptenodytes forsteri; assembly: GCF_000699145.1. NCBI lineage: Eukaryota > Metazoa > Chordata > Aves > Sphenisciformes > Spheniscidae > Aptenodytes > Aptenodytes forsteri. The sequence continues at coordinate 1,573,244 of NW_008795918.1, forward strand.
CTGGCAGTGTCAATGGTTTATTATACAGCACGGAAAAAGTGTATAACCTCTCATAATTTTAAAGAAAAATCAAACATGATCATCAGGATTATGGAAACAGTCTCTCAGTCTTTTTTTAAAAATTCTTTTAAATCTATGTTTTCTTAATAAAACTACATTTATTTTCTTACTGTGCCATGCATGAAGGCTTCCCCAAACCCTCTGCACATGAAGAGCAAATATAGCTCAAAGCAGCAGTAATGCAAACCCGTCTGATACTAAATAGTTAATTTTCCTCAGCTCTTGTCTACTAGAACTTCACTTCTGGGAAGTATCCTTAGAAAGATCACTGGTTTTCCTCATTCAAACTCCCTCCCTTCCTCTCCTCTTCCCCAAAAAAGAGATCAGTTATAGCCCTGAGAAGTTTCCCAATCTGATTCATCATGCAGCTGCAGGAGGGGATTAACTGATCAAGGACTGGTTTATTGAGAAAATGGGACCACTTCCTTTAGCAGCAGCAGTTTGAACCGATCGTCAAAGTACGATGTTAGCCTTTAGAGATAGTTTGGTGTTGATCAGCTGAAACTTTAAAAATCAGCACCGACTGACCCATTCTCTAGAAGGCACCTGTCTAGCTTTTTCTCTCACTCATCTCTCTTCCTAACATTAATTTTTCCCCAATTGCACATGACCAATAGTATTATTTTTGACTTCCACTATTTGATACTATATACAGCTGTATTTCTTACATGCTGAACAAATATGCTTGTTCCCTTCCTAAACCAAGTAAGAAGATTTAGCAAAAAATCTCACAGCCAGTACAGTTTCAAAATAAAGGCAAGAAAAAAAACCAACCCCCCAAACCACTAAAACCCAAGTTGGCAGTATGTACTCCAGTGTACCTGTGGGGAAGTGAATACTCTGATGTCTCCAGTGTGAGACAGTGAAGATTCCTTGACTGGCAGAGTGTTCTCTTGCTGAGGTAGAGACACTAAGAGCAGAAAGAGACAAAATGAGAGAAGCCAAGTGCCTTTTAGTTAAACCAGTATGAATCTACACATTAGGCAAATGCGGATCTATACTTACTGAAAGATATATTAAAATAGAAAGCAACTTCGAAAGACACTCAGAAAGCATGGGGGAATGGAACTCATGAAACGCTGAGTGCCCTTGCATCTACTGGGGAGATGTAGTTTTGTACTTCCCAGAATTTGTTTCCCAGTGCTTAATAAAGGGAAACAGAACTTTTTCCCCAGTATGCTTATAGTCACTCCACAGAACGTTAAAGGAAGGAATATTACAAACTGCAGTATAATCTGATAACGCGAATCACACATCTAATAATAAAGCCTACCACGTATCAGACACACATGCACACACAGTTTGCCTCGCCAGCTTATTAGCAGGCAACTGTCTGGCTGTAGTGTACTACATTCATATATCACAAAGTGCCTTTTACAGGACAGTCATCATCATCTCAATACTATTCATAGGGAAATGGAGAAGTGCGACATAACTATAAACAGATTTTCAGTTTCCCAGCCTGTTCTGTATGTGCTGGACTGCTCTGTGTGGCCTCAGATATGCCAGCATGTCCCTACTGGAATTCAGCTAGGAAGTAATGCAAACTCGGGACTGTTATGCCAAATTTGTGTGTGAAGATGAGCGATCCCACTCTAGCTCCTGTTCCAGCAATGCACACATAGGACCTCGAGGTTCAGTTGCCCAGACCCTTCTAGTGCTTCCTGCATTTTAGCAAACCTACTTCCTGACTCCGAATTTCTCACCTTTTGCCCTTGTGTAGCAGTTTATTGTTTCCAGGAGATCAGGTGAAACATTCATACAGACTTCTTCCAGCATCTGTACATTGTTTTCACTTAAAAGGCCCTGTTTTTCCAATAAAATCAGCAATTCCAGAGCAGACTGACAGCCAAAAGGAGAGAGTAAAATATAGTTATTGTTCCTTAGAACTCAAAACCTGCCTCAGCCCTGTCTGCCTCAAACAATCACATTATTATCTGCTTTGCTTCCTACCAACAAGGTCCAAACAGTCAATTTTACATCACTGTGGCAGGTGGAAACGTTGCTCCCTGGAAAGCTACTGGTTGCATTATTATTTGGTATGGTCTTGTTTAAACAGATTCACCCAAATCATAATAATGACTCTTGGCTTCGAGAAGGCTTTACTGCTGTGAAATGGTACCAATGGCATATGGACATGAATCTCCTTTGCACACAGCTCAAGCAGGGCAAAGATTTGATCTGTCACCCTTTTATGATCTAATGCAAGACTGTGGACTGTCAGTGGTTGACCTTGGCACAAAGCAGCAAATTCCACACTTACCTGTCAACAGCTTCCTCCTTGCTAACCCTATAAATACTGACCAGCCTAGTTGCAGATTATGCCCTATTCTGCCAAATACTTTTCTCTTCACGCTTTTCCTCCTATTTCCCGCCCTCCTTCTTCCCTTCCTGCCATATATACATTTGGCGCTCTCCTCACATACAAGAGTCATCCGTCGCTTTGGAAGACAGTTTTGCAGGAGGAATATGATATCCTTCAACATCTCATTGGTAATGTTCTCTGACAATTCATACAGCATCTGCCTGTAACAGAGATCCAGTGAGATAAAAGCAGAACAGAAGATGGTGTAGAAACTAAAAGCAATCCGAGAATTTAAAAATGGAAAGGGAAACAGTATGGCACAGATGGCAGTAATAGAGAGAACAGAAACCCACTGCAAGCTTACCTGTACGGAGACACTCTTCCCTTCTCATGCAGACATCTTTGCACTTTCTCCTTGGTATAACCAAATTTCTTGAGCAAGGAGTGACATTTAATTCTGTATAAGAGTTCAGCTAGTAGGAAAGTATCTTCCTCATTCAGATAGTCTTCAGCCATGAGAAGCTGAAAGATGTCCACTGCTGACTTCACACCTTCTAGTTTTTTGAAGGGGAGCAAGTCAGTACAGAGAAATTTTAAAGCTGCTACATCTTCAGCCACCAGATTTTCGTCAATGAGCAGAAGCTGCTGACGGAACTTCAAGCTGACATCATCCTCCATGTTGCTGGAACCAACAGTCTCTCTGGCTGAAAGTAGAAAGCACTAGTAACACTTGAATCTTCAATACAACAATCCTTGTAATAAGATTTCATCCAATACCTGTTTGGAAGCCCTGAATTCTCTGCAGAAGAGGAGTTCCCTTTTAAATAAATCTGAAACTTACTTCCTTCTCCAAACACAAGACTACAACAAAGACCAGATTTGGCAGAATCTGAACAACCCAGTCTAAATTTAAAGTTAGCCCTGCTCTGAGCAGAAAACTGGGCTAGATAACGTCAAGAGGTCCCTAAGCTCTTCTATTTCTTTCAAACATCTTCAACGTTCAGATCTTTGCTTCTCTCCATTGTAGGTGGGAAGAGTCCCTGCAGTAACTTATTACAGCTCTCAGTGGACAGAGCAGTGGTTCACACATATTGCTTGATCTGCAGTCCAAGGGCTCATTCTTCTCTGGCTGTAGCAGGGAGGTGTTCCTCTGTTACAAGCCTGACACCCAAGCTGAAGCTGGGAATATCCACTCCCAGTCATATCTTGCTACCAGACTGTGTTTCACATTTGGCATAGGAAAACCCCAAAGCCTCCCTTATAAGTAAATGTCAACTAAAATGTAATAGCGCTCAGTCTAAATAGGTTCTGCACAAGCAACTCAATCTTACTGAAGTTTAATAGAGACTAATCACCCTTCCACTACACCAACTTCTTCCATGTAGCCTAGGCAGTTCTTTTCTGCCTGTAGAAGGTTATGTAGGTAAAAAGGTGCTTCAGTGCCTTCTGCCCAAATGGGCAGGTAGGTCTTTAATCTTTTGTTTAGAACAGCTGGAAGCAGCAAAGCTTTCTACATGAGGGAGCACAAGAAAAAAAGCAGGGAAGCAGAGCAGGGACAGAACCTCTGAATCTGAAGCCTTTGAAGCATCTGGGAGGACAGCTCAGCAGATAAACCACAGAGGATATCATAGCATATGGGGACACAGAGAAGAAACTTGCATTTTTGTGTTCAGAGGCAGATAGAAAATATGATCCCCAAGCCCAGATGCCCAGTTAGGAAACGAGGTTTGAGACCCAGGAATCCTGAATCGTGTCCTGTCCTTAAGTCAAAAGTCAGAGCCTGTGCAAAAAAAAAGGTCAGATTGCTTTTTCCTGTACTAAAATTAGTCTCCCATAGCTCAGTAACTGTTCTTCACATTCCTTCTCTCCTCATGTGAAATCCCATGCGTTGTGACACCCTCTTCACTTAAACTGCTGTCAAAAAGGTTCAGATCTCAGCCTGTTATCTACACACAGAAATTGTATCACTTCACAGTAAATCAGACTTTAAATTCATTTAGCTAAAAGCTACTTTAAAACCCTATCTAGATGCTTTAATCAACTAAATTTAGCAGAGTAACTTAGGTTAACTGATTCCTGCCTAAACTAACAAGCCTATATAATCCAGGTTCAAACTGAATTACGACAATTCAGAATTTAGAGCCAATGATTTCAGCTAAATGAGTTAAAAAATCATTGCTTTAGGAGAACAGGAGCAAGTTGTGTACACCAGGTGTACATAGTCATTTCACCAGCAAATCAAACTGAAGCACAAATTCCTTCATCTACCTTTAAAATAGTTTTCAAGTCTGTGTTGCTGCCATTCGTGGAAAGCTTTTTTCACTCCAAACATTTCCTGCTTGAGTTTGGAATACCCTCAAGACTTCTCAATGCACGCTGCATTTACTAGCTGTCTGTAACCTCTGTTTCCCGCTCTGTACTGAGGGCAGGCTGGGCTGGCCCTCTCTTCTAGCACTACAATGAAAGGAAATACTGCCGGCTCACTGCCTGCTCACCCGCTGCTCAGCTTACTGATACGGTGTTTTTAGAACCCCCTACCACTTTATGCATTTTACAGGCCGTTTATAAAACAACATGGTAAAAAACAGAGCACTAAAGCAGAGACAGAAAACGAGCAATCCCTGTTCCAGTAAAACAAGACAATGCTAAACACCCAGCACTAACACACACGGGGCCCAGGACCTACCCGCTCCCCAGGTTTGCCACAGCTCACCCTAACATTTACAGCTAGAGCTAAGAGGACATTAGCAGGCAGAACATCGACACACAGAAAGGTGATAGATCAGTGTCTCTAATTTGTTTTGTGATATATCCTTAGAAAAGGAAAACCACGTAAAACAAGCCATGAGGAGTATCAAATTACTACTTTTTCCTTTAAAGTTTTATTGACTGGGGGCACTGCCAGACTACAAGATTTAAGAACGATGCAAAAACACAGAGCACAGAAGAATGCCGAGGCTCAGCCCACAGCCCTACAAGCAAGTGGAGTTATTCAGCTCCAGCCCCGCGGGCAGCCCGGAGGCAGCTGCACAATACCGGAAGGAAGGAGCGGGATTTAGGCTCCGGACTCGGGAACTGGAGCCTTCCTCCGTTCCCTCTCCAGTTCAGTCCCCCCTTTCTTACCGCTTAGATGAATTCCGACCCTGTCCCCTCTCCCGGCAGCTACTCTGGGGGCGGCGCTCAGCGTTTCACGGTTTATTTCCCGGCCAGCCGCGAGCCGGCGGTGCG
>NW_008795918.1:1579194-1594367 GCF_000699145.1 Aptenodytes forsteri
AGCGCCCCGCGGGGAACGGCCGAGCGCCGGGAAGCGGCCGCGCGGGGCCGCCCTTCCCCTCCGGCCGAGGCCCTCCCAGCACTCGGCCTCAGGGGTTGTGAACCTCCTGCCCTTCCCCCGGCCGAGGAACGTCACTAGTCACGTCAGAAAAAAGCAACTGACAACGCTTCCAGGACGAAATGCAAGAAGCGATCAGTAACTCTTTTCGCTTTTGCTGTCAAACCATTCTAAAGCAGGCTACATCGCAAAAAAGCCCCAAACATTTTTAGCAGATTTTTTTTCACCGACAAGAAGCTTGAGAGCGGTGCTTGTGGTAGAGGGCTTCTATGCCGTTTCTATGCGGGTCTGTCCCCTCCACACCCCTGCTACAGTAAGGGGAGGAGGAGGAAAGTGAGCAAGCCCTGCCCAGTGCAGGCTCCTCAGGGCTTTCAGAATCTCGGTAACACTGCTATCCCCCCACACCCTCGGGTCAATGGAGCCAGAATGCGAAGAGTCTCCTTGCTCATGCCAAAGAGCTGCTATCCAACACACAAATAACGGCCGAATTACCTGTTGAAACTAAAAGGCTCGCTGCCCTTTATTCAGTCAGCTCATTTTTTATAGAGCTGTAGATCTTCACAGCCAAATTTAACAAGACGTAGAGGTCTACAAGATGAGTCAACTAAGAATTTCAAGAGTTATTCTGTGGTCTAGAGGGACACAGGGACAATCAGTCTGACTGCATGCAGAAATTTTCTTCAGAAAATCAGCTTGAAATCCAGCATGTATAATTTAGTAGTAATAGTAATTTAATAGTAGTAGTAACGGCACCAATTTTGCTAAATCATGATGCTATTTTAGTAATGGCACCGATTCAAATCACATTTCTTATGTTTCTACAAAACACTGAAAATACACTCTCAGAGTACCACAAATTTGAAAATGTGGCATGTACAGAAAGGCACAATCCACAAAAAACAGAATTCCTAAGAGACTTGCAATGTCTTATTGATTCTAATACAGAAACTGAAAAAAAGACATTCTCCAAAACAGCCAGAGAAAAGCTGTCAAATAATTCAGTACAGGAGATATAGTTTAAATGGAACATAGATAACACAGCAGATCATCCACACAGATGGCAGCTTCTTCTCAGCAACATCATTCTGCATGTCAGAAATGTGAAACTCTGGATATCAGAAAAGTTCTCAGAAACAGTCATAAAAAGCTTCTCTGACTCAGGTATCTGTAACAGGAGTCACTGTTACTTCTTACGCAGAGTTGAAAGGGGAGATCAGACATACAGCATGCTCCATCTGCAACTGTTAGCAGCGTAACTTCCTCTTGAATGTGACTTCTTTCCTGGATAATGAGTTGGCAACCATTGTAAGACACAAGTATGTAACAGTACAAAGTAAACTGAATTTATGGCTCAGTCATGTCAATGTAGGTGGCTGAGAAAAAATCATGCAACTTAAGTCTGGTGCAAAACACCACAGAATCTCCTGCCTCATGGGTACACCTTCTGAGCGGCTGAAAGGCATAATCTGTATTCTGCCAATTCTCTTTTCCCTCTTCCATATATACAGCACATACAGAAGTACAACAAATGACTATTTCAGTTATCAGAAAGCAAAACTGAAATTCAGTGCCATGGAGCAGCGAGTCTGACAGCCTTGTTCCAAGCAGTGACAATGCAGGAGCAGAGGAGGAGTGGCTTGTTTTATCTTGTTCTGAAAAGTAGATATTTTGGCAGTCCGTGACCATGAAATTTCGCCAGCATGTCATTTTTTATGTTCCTGTGCTAACACCCTAAACTCATGATGGATCCAGAATTAATTCTTTTCCCCCTTTTCTTTTGGCTACTGAATGGAAGTTTGGTATCATTCAACCACTCTATCTGCAATACATGTACAACTTGATGCAACCCAGGCCCTGCATCCAGTCACCTTCCAGACTCAAATTTTAGGTGCACAGTACAGCAAGAACAGACAGTCCCTATCACGTGTACGGAGGGACACAAAAAGCTATGGAAGAAGTGACAGACAACTTCTGGCATCACAAAATTCCTGTGTGTTAATAAATACTGACTTCATCGCTACTTTTCACCATGCAGCGAGTACAGGGAATCAATCTACCCACACGCCACTCTTGAAAGAGGTGTCAAGGCAATAAATACTGCTTAGCTGAATGATTACATAGTGAGTACTGCTATGGTTTAGGAATCTACTGAAGGTCAAGACATCAGTGTAGAAAATCTGTATCTGACATCCACGAATGCTGCACAATACATGACATGTCCCCACAACTCTCTGGTCATTAGAGGGCTGTGACCACTTCCGACCCAAGCAGCCAGACACAAGGAGACTCCTTTTTCACTGCAAGGGTTATTTACAGGAGCCTCTACAGTTTTCAAAACAGCCTTTCTTCGTCATTTCTTAAGGAAGAGGACACAGACTTTACTTACTGTGTCATGCACTAAGGTGAAGAACATGTATACTTCATAACCCCCAAACCAAACCTACATTGTCACAAAACTATCAGAAACAAAATATATCCTATTGCTAATATTTTAAGTAAATAGTTCTATTTGGCATCAGAAAACCCCCAAACAACCAACCCACAAAACCCCACCACATTGTTAGATCCTGTAAGGATAGCCACTATTATTCTTACTTCCTTTCTCCCTTTTCTTCTTTCTCCTTCCAATATTGATGCTGTATTTCTCCTCCAAATCTTCTTTTCCCTACTCGTTCTTCTCTTGGTTCTCCCTACCATTCCCCTTCTTGTTCCTGCTTGAAATTTCCGTTATTTCTTTCCCTCATCTCTCTGCCTCCTCTTGGTTCCATTCTCCCTGCTTTTGGTTGTCTACAAGGCAGCAGAAGTGCTCATCACATGCAAAAGCTAGTAAGGGAAATGGGAAAAAGTGAAATTAATTTGTGAAAGAAATCACATTTATTAACATCACATACATATATAGGATAACTAGGAATCATCTTACTTCTACAACCACAGAAAACTTACTTGTTTCACACCAGTTGCTTCATTTACCAGCTGCTACAGGAAGTAACTTCTAAGATTCCAAATCTGTCATTTTATAATCCTTGCTCTTACCCCATGAAACATGAGCATGGTAGAGTTTCAAAATTACCCTTGTGCTTTATTTTACTGTAAGATAGTTACTTATTAAATATTCAGGGTTAGAATGAATGCTATTTTCATTACCTATCACATATAACACAGACCCTTCTGTTGACGCAATTCAGTAAGTTCTCTACTTGAGTGTGTGGAATACATATGAAAGTAATTTTAAGACACGAAGTATTTTTAAAGCCAGAAGCAATATGGCACTAGTTGAAGAAAAGGACCGTTTCAATTGGCCCTTTCCTAGAAAACAGTAAACTGAAAGGAAGACCTGCCCCCTCTCCCTGCCCCGCTATGATGCATTTATTTCCACACTTCATTAAATTGGATTTAGTATTTTTACTTTAACATTCATAGAGAACAAGCTTTGTTCTCTGGAGCATGTCCAGAGAAGGGCAACGAGGCTGGTGAAGGGTCTGCAGAACAAGTCTTATGAGGAGCGGCTGAGGGAACTGGGGTTGTTTAGCCTGGAGAAAAGGAGGCTCAGGGGAGACCTTATCACGCTCTACAACTACCTGAAAGGAGGTTGTAGCGAGGTGGGTGTTGGTCTCTTCTCCCAAGTATCTAGCGGTAGGACAAGAGGAAATGGCCTCAAGTTGCGCCAGGGGAGGTTTAGATTGGACATGAGGAAAAATGTCTTTACTGAAAGAGCGGTTAAACATTGGAACAGGCTGCCCAGGGAAGTGGTTGAGTCACCATCCCTGGAGGTATTTAAAAGACGTGTAGATGAGGCGCTTCGGGACATGGTTTAGTGGGCATGGTGGTGCTGGGTTGACGGTTGGACTCGATGATCTTAGAGGTCTTTTCCAACCTTAATGATTCTATGATTTAGAGAATGTCTGAATTTTGCAAAATATTATTTTCTATTTTTCCTCTTATGCCTGTGCCTACATAAAATTACAGTAACACAAATAACACATGTACCCATAGTTTTAACATAAAATTTTGGGTTGCATTTCCCAATTCAAAGCTATTAAGAAGTTTCCATAAACTTTTTAAAGAGGACACTATAGCTTATGAAGTGAAAAGAGAAAACTATGGAATGCATAGGGTTGCAGTACAGGTGAATTATTTTTCTAAATTGTGCAAAACTTTCTTCCCATCACAACTGTGTATGTAACTTTCTAGAGTTAACATGCAAATAAAACTGAATACAAAATTAAAAAAGGTAACAAGTGAAGATTTAATCACAATGATATAAAATCTACTTTGTATATTATACAAAATGGTACATTAATATAAATAAATATATATTTTAATCTTAACATTTTGTATGGATAAAGACTATAAGGTAAAACTTGTTCAGTGGATTTCTCCTCTTGGTATACTCTTAACAATCCCATCAATCAGCAGTTTAGGAACCTCTTAAGCCAGGAAGAGACTGGGTCTACATCCTGTAACAAGGAAGGACTCCTGAGCACTTTTTAGACTTTGGTATCTACTCTTTGCCAAATAAAAATGATTTTTACTTCCAATTCTAGAAGCTACTTGAAAACTCATTTGTTGTTTTCTGAATGAAACTTAGGAAGCTTGGTTTAAAAAAAAAAAAAGTTAATAAAAATGATGTCAAGCCAACACCCAAGAAGTACAACATAATATTGAGGAGTAAAAGTCACTGCTACCAGAGTAAGTTTACTGGCAAAGCCCTCCTAATTATTATCAATATACTAATGTATACTGATAGTATACAATGTATAGTATCAATAGGCTAGCTGCCTCTTAGGCTTGGTCTACAATGAAAAGCATTGTTGGTGAAGTTACGTATGTAAGCACACCTGCTTTTTGCTCAAATCAAATGCAGCTACACTAGCAAAAAATCTTTTTGCAGTTTATTTGCTCAATGAACTAGCATACCCTGTATTAGCAAAAACCCCTTTCCTTTCTGCTTGCATGGACCACATGCCAGAAGGATGTATGGTGTAACTACACCAGAAACCAAGCAAGGCATGCCAAGGCCTTGCATTTTTTTTCCTGGACAGGAGACTGTATTAGGAGTATTAAAAGTTTGCAAGTGGCCTACTTTAGGAGGGTAGAGAATGCCATAAATTCAATGACAATACATTTTGATACAACTCATCCAGGTTATACTGTTATATAACAAGCAGATTAACTGAACTTTTCATGTTAGGCATCTGCTCCACTGGAGAAAAATTTCTGTATTTAGGACAATTTTCACTCATGTTTTTTTCAGAAGAACAAGTGCAACTTGAAAAAAAAAATCAATTAATAAAGACATATCATTTTTCATAAGCAAAAGCAGTGAGGGTGGGGTGTTAAATTTAATCTAGTCTTAAGAGCCAGTGGCTGCTACACAACATTTAGGTTCAAATACAATAAAGTGTACTTCTACAACTATGCCTGGTGCAACAAGTGTGAATCATGTTTCTGCTTCCACAGAACATCTGCCAAAATCCCACATTTTAACTGTGTGGTAGATTATTGTAAAGCCCTGCCACATGTAGACTCATTTCTGCATCAGCAGAAAACATAGCCCAAAACATGGCAGACTCATTTATTAACATATAACCCCTGTGTGCTGTGGACAGTACTGACGACACAGGGTTCTGGGTGAATCACAACCTCTAATGCAGCAGGTAGATGGAATCCAAATTATTTAAAAAGACCATCTCTTTCCTCCTCCTGTTTTGCTAGTCTGTGGAGGCACATGAGCCAGAACTTGTTAATGAACTGGCATTGCTGGGTAGGCATTCTTTCCCGACGCGTTTTCCATTATTAGGTGCTAGGGAAAGCACGCAGTGAATTTCAGTGGCTTGCACTGGCTTATGTTTGTTTTAAGCATCAACGGAAGAACCTAGATCAGTGCACTGCTAATAGGTATGCTAAAAAACAACCGATGAAACAATAAAAACACAAAACCCTAGAAAACCCAACAGCTATACAGTTTAGAGCTCTTTCCACCCTGTTTACCTGTTGTACTTGGTTGTAAGATCTGTTGCAGTGCTATACGATAACAGCCGTTCTCATCCAAGCTTTCAGAGCCTTCTGCATTAAAATATAAAATCTAGTGCCTTAACACACCAAAATGCTTTTAAATCCCTGGGTTTGGAAGCAATAGGCACTTTAGATACACATGCAATAACAATGCATAAAGTAAAAGTATGTGTGAAACTGCCTGGATCATAGTAAGTGTTTCTTGTTAGCCACTTCAGACATGTCCTTTCCAACAGCAGTTAAGTGGGAGAAAGAAAAAGTTTCTTCCTCAGTGTGTGCTGGAGCAGAAGTGAGTATTGCTGGCTTGGGTCAGTGGTCTTATTCCATTCATAAACTTTTCTGTTCAGTTCCGTATGGATATCTAATATAGAGAGTTTCCTGCAGCAACAAAAGTAAAAGCTTTCTATTAGAGAATGAAACAAGAGAGAAGACAACTTTAGACTCAGCGAGGAGAAAGTTTCAAATTTCAGTCTTTATTGCAGAGGTTACACCCCTAAAACCCAAGGCTGAATATGCATTTTGGAGACAATCTGTTATAACCCAAATCACTGTTGTGATATTGGTTATGCTGACATGATGATCTGTGATTTCATTACAAGGTTTTAGGGTTTGTAAAAAAGTACTAAATGTTAACCCTGCAACTACCTTGAAAAACAGTTGCTAGCTCCTTGGTAGATCAATTGCACAAAGAAAACCTTTGTTGGTAAGTTGTATGTCCAAACATATCTGATTTTTGCTCAGATTCATTTTGATAATCTCTTTAGATAGACTAAAGTTTTCTGATAGTTTAAATTCAAGATTACAAATTGGCAATCTAGTGGCTCCCTGAGCGGAGCATTAATTAGATCTAAAGAAAGGACAAAATCCTTCCCTCTCAACTGCCTTTTCCCCAAAGTTAGGCACTGACTTTTTATATTTGCAAGCAGAGCTCTTCTTAATGATAAAAGGCAATCCTCAATTTGACAGAAGCCTGGTGTGTGCCTCGTTATCTTGGAGAAGGAAGACTTCCAATCCTGTCTAAAGCACTGGCATACATTACCCAGGACAGGTTCTTCCCTTCTCACTCTGCAAGCCCCAGCGCCATAACACACTTTAATTTTACTCTCCAGAATCAGAAACTCCAGTCCTACTTTAGACTACCTTCCTGTGCCATCATTCCAGGATCAGGTATACTTGTCTTTTAACCTATGACACAGCATGAAGACACTTTTCAGGACCAGATAGGATGAAACTTAAGGTTTCTCTTTCTCTAGGACAGCAGGCTGTCATAGGAAAAGGGTTATTTTTTTCCTCTTATTTACCTTTTATGAGGATTGCAGAGTAGCTCAGCCAGACAACGCAGATAATATGAGGATGAACTGGGAGATTTTTCTAGTGTAGACACATCCACCTTGCACTGACTCCAAAAGATGTCTGCTACTTGGGGGATAGTGACTTTCCAAGGGATTTTTGCATTAGCAATGATTTTCTCATCATTCCCATCTACTTCCAACAGACTAGTAAGTTCTTGCTCATTTTCTGGCACAATGTAGCTCTGAATAAAAAAAAGCTTCGGTTTTCCTAGGAGTTCAGGACATGAGTCTGCTGTAAAGTATTTCTTTATTTGTTCCAAAGGGAATCCAGAAAAGGTATGGTCTGTACAAAAGATGCTCTGAGGACTTCCACGGCTGACCAATACACAAATGAAGCTGTCACAATTTCTGTGCTTCTGCAACCTTGCAACTTCAAGCACTGTTTGATTCATGGTGTTCATATTTAAATATCTGTGACAACGAACGTCATAGCCTAAGCCTCTGAAGGTCTCTTCCAACACATCTGAAAAAAAGAAAGATGTAATTAAATCACAGCACATCAAGGCTCAATCTCAACTATCTTGAATTACAGGATTTACAGTATTTCGCTATTGGAAATCAGATGTTTATTTCATCACAATAATTAAAGAATCGGGAGTACTTGATGTCGATCACGTACATCACATACTTATAGTCCTACATGCATGTTATCTTTAATATGAGTTATGTACTTCATGACAGCAAAGACACTATTATTTGGCATGTGATCTGTTCCGAACTCCACAGACACTTGCATGCTTTCATTTAGAGCCAGCATCTCAAGTTGCTAGGACTTAAAAGTATCAGGCAAGAGAAAAGATTAGAAAATGCTTCACACAGAACATTCTTGAAATGGTAAGGAGTGATCTGCATAGCATGGGAAGTCTGTTGACACCTTTTAACTTGTCAAAATTACTCTGAATGGTTATTATAGACATACAGAACTGCATAGGAAACACAGAGACTCTCTTTCATCAGTCAAAAAGGAACCTACTGCAGCCATTTATGCTTCCTATTATATAAAACGGACTTTAAATGATGAGTTCCAGATGGAGAATGGACACTGGAGTCTTAACTGTGACAGAATGGCATTTTCAGGAAAAAAAAAGCTGAAAAATGAACCCTTTCAAATATGTTTGTAATTAAAACTGTAGATAGCCAAAAATCAAGATTTAACTCTATTGTATTTGTGTTAACCTGGGCTGCAGGAAAATGTTGCTATGCTCTGAATAACTACTTTGGATGATTATTAATATGATAGTGAAACCAGATACATGGTACCAAAAAAACCACAGGTATTTTTTAAGTGTTCGGAGAACCACAAGCTACAACTATGACTCATACCTGTAGCATCGTATCTTTAGTGTAAACCACATATACAAAAAAGCTGAAAATGAACCCTTTCAAATATGTTTGTAATTAAAACTGTAGATAGCCAAAAATCAAGATTTAACTCTATTGTATTTGTGTTAACCTGGGCTGCAGGAAAATGTTGCTATGCTCTGAATAACTACTTTGGATGATTATTAATATGATAGTGAAACCAGATACATGGTACCAAAAAAACCACAGGTATTTTTTAAGTGTTCGGAGAACCACAAGCTACAACTATGACTCATACCTGTAGCATCGTATCTTTAGTGTAAACCACATATACATTGCCCATGCACAGTTTCTGATATGACAGGAAATATCAAGTGCCATGTTTATGTAAAATGCCTTATAGACACTGGAAGCTAGACTGTTCCTTGACTTCAAAAGTTTAACAACCCCTAATTAGCAGAGGCTATTTCAGAGGTAACTGGCAGCAAAGCAGGATTTGTACTACCACACTGTTCTCCTCAAAAAGCCCGTAGTGAAAACAGGGAACAGAACTCGTAACTGTCCTCAGCAAAATACAGGGTAGATACAAACTCTATACTATAGCGAGGTGATAAACAGGAACTAGAGTGTTTCATGCCAGTTCTGTTCGTTTGATTCAATCTTGTAAAATAATTCAAAAACTTTCCAGACATTTTAAAATTTGGAAATAGAAAGGAAAATCCCCTCTATTTTAGGCAATAAAATATGATCTCAAAATTCAGGTGGAAAATTCAGTATTAATACCGTTTAGCAGTCATATACTTGATGAAGCACTTAATCCATTAGAGGGCAGCAGTACATACGCAAAACGAGAGTGCTTTTCCTATAATTTACTTATCTCACTAGCATGTACACAGACACACAAAGATACAAAACTTTGCGTCACCTTAGACCATACACACACTCTAAGCGTCACAATTAAAAAAAGTTAAACCCAAACTTAGAACTGATACCTTAGTGTAACAATAAATCAGAAATTATACATGGTAAGATTTGGATACAGCAATTTTACTTCAAGGCAAGAGAAAACACAGGATTACATGCTGCAACCTGCGATCAGAAAACATCTGTTTCTTCAACAGTAATCATCTCCCAACAAGCCTCCACTGACTTTTGAGCATTTCCACTCTACATAAAAAATTACCCTTTTCTCCCCTTGATTGTTTACAATGTAAGGAGAAAAATTGGCTTCTAAATGGGAAAGTCAAAAGCAGCTATTTACAAAACAGCAAGGTGCACTTCAGTTTGAATTTCATCAGCATCTAACGAATTCACATTGTTTACACCAGGCATTTTCAATTGTTGTAATCCTTGATCCTACAGTATCTATTACAGGTTCAGCTTCCTCAGATTAAATCTTGGGATAGCTACAGACTAATGCACGCCACAGATACAATTCCTAACATTCTCCCTGCCATCTTCTCTTTCTTTTGTATTTTCAGACTTCAGAAGTATTGTGGCACAACTCTATAGAGTAGTGAATGCCTTTCTAACAAACTCCTTTAAGCAATGCCATATGTCCTGCCTCTCCTCAATCTCACTAGCACAGTAATGTATTTCACTGAAAGTCTTGAGTTCTATCATGTTAAAATGCTGATGATGCACTAGTGACATTAAACATCTGAGACATACACATGATTTAATTGCTTCTGCATCCAACGCAGACATGCGTGGAGACTGCAGCACACTAAGACTTGCTTTGGGTGGTTTTGGCACAACAGCGGCAGAGCCATGATTTGCAGGTGTATCTGACATGCCAGATGCTAAACACGTAACCCATTTTTGTTCTTTCCAGTCTTCCTCTATCACATTTACACTTTCTGTTCTTGTACAAGTACTGAAATGACCATACGAGCTCATGAAGAGCACGTGTTGATTTTTTTTTATTTATTTTGTGCACATCTTTGTATTTAGTAGCAATTACTATGACAAAGGGGTCTGCACAGTATATTGCCTGTGCTAAAGATCTGTGCCTTTTAAGGAAGAGTAGGTCTAAATTTATGTATCTGTGACTATGAACTGACATAGCAGTTCCTTCTTTACTTCCTGTTTTCTCCAGTGTACATGCCTTACCTGCTTTTATACTTACTGTTTCATTTAAAAAACTCAGACCTGGCATAGTAAAACACTCTTGTTCAATAAATCAGGTCAGCACATGCTCATATCTCATCAGAGACAATGAAATTTAAAGAGATTTTTTTTGTAAACAAAGCTGTTTCCATTCCTCATGTTTTCTTTAGCTCTCCACGCTGAAATTTCTCTAGCAATCCTTTTTGCATTTGCTTTTAAGAAACAGAATTCCAAGTAATAAGTAATTATCTTGGTACTGGAGCAGGCTATCATGCTACCTTCCAGATTAAGGCTGCATAGTAAGTTTCTTGCATCAAAAGGGTTGTTTGTTCTCTGAAGCTACCACAAAAGAGAGAAGAACAGGAAAGTAAAGAAGAAGGCAACAGGACAGAGCAGAATGTTTGATCCCAAGAGCTGCCCCCCCCCCCCCCCCCCCCCCCGCCCTTGTTTTCTTTTTTCTTTTCTCGTTTCGGCAAAATTTTTTTTTTTGAGAGAGAGAAGTGAAGAAGTGCTTTAGATGGAACAATTTAATTTCTACATCCAGCAATTGCATCCTTGTTCTTTTTTTTTTTTTTTTTTTGGCCAGAGGTCATTGATGAACTTGGTAGGACAGACTGAAATCAGATCTCAAAGATGCTTCCCAGTTGCATGTAACTGAGTTAAGTGCTTTCCTTGTCCCTCTTCTCCATGCATGGTGAATCCATTCTAGTTCCTGTTACCCTAACAGCAAACTAAGTGTCTTATATCATTTACCTAAAATACTATTTCAAGCAAACATCAAAATTTTACCTTCTGTGTCTGTGCCCTGCATCGACTGCTCTTCAACAACTACATCAATAACTCTTTTGGTCCACCTGCTGGACTGTTAGTTATGAGAAAGGGAAAAGATATGCCCACAAACCCTCCTCTTCCCCTACATCTCCTAGCCTATTACAGAACTGACTGCAACTACTATCTTCATTTTTATTTTTAGCCTCATGTGTTCCAATGATTAGAGAGTGGTGTTTTTTTTTTGCTTATGCAAGAATCTAATTTTTGGATTCTATAAAGGCAATCAGGAAAAACCCACATTTTAACCATGGCACTACCTTGAATTCTACATGCAAATTGGTTGGGGTTTTTTAACTAAACCAAGAGGGTAGGAAGAAAAATTCCTTTCCCTATAAAGCTATGGTGACAGTTTCAGTTAAAGTGTGCAAGATATAACAGAACCCTAGGTGCATTATTGATAAAGGACCACGTGCCTTCAGCTGTTCAAAATATGTGGTGTCCAATATGATTACACTTCAAATCCACAACAGTTTTGGTTTTGGTTTTGTTAACTGGTGGGAAACACTTATCTTTACCATCTCTGCCAATAACCTACTGTATGACTGTAGCTTAACTATTCTGTCGGTCTCTGAACATCCTTTTGCTCCCTCCAAAAAGTCAGTCTATCCCCTTGTAAGTTCTTTCATTCAGAGATTCTGCACCAAAAAACAAACAAGCAAACACTGTTTGCAATAGTTAGGACAGTTGGCTTTAACCTCAGGTTGGGCCTTCCAACTCTCTGCTTTAGAAAACTTAGTAGATTGATAGACTAGGTGACTAGGACAACATTACCCTAGTCTGGCTGGTAAATGTACACCATATTCTTTATACTAAATTGTTCTAGTTGTCAGAGATTAACAAGATAAGGAACTTCAAATTCCAGAGACTTACCTGCGTCATTGCCAATACAGTCAATTATCAGGCATATTCCTAAAGGTTGACTTTGCATTCTGTACTGATCATCAAACACCTGAGGAATGTGAAGGACAAATACTAAGTTAATATGTCACACTCTCAACTTACAGACTTGATTCTTTTCTCAAATTTAACCACCTCAGATCTATTAAATTACATTCTGTTGTTTTTCCATACAGTAGCTAGCAGAAGTCTATCTACTGGGACGTAATATGTCTTATCTACACAACAAAAACAAAAAAGTCATGAGACATGGCCCAATGAATTTTTCCCCCTATTTCTAGTACAGGCTTAATTTTTGTGTTCTTGTGTTATGCAATCTTACTAACATAATGATCCTTAAACAAAGACTAAGACTGTACCAGAAATGAGAGAAGCAAGTTTGATACTGAACCTTAACTCTGGACAGATCTTCAAATTTAAAAACAACCCCAAACAACAAACCAACAACAACAGCAAAAAAACCCCACCCCCACCCCCCAAAACCCAAACCTGTATGGGGTGGAAGGGCTCTTTAAAGACCTGGACTATGACAGTAGTGATCCTTCTATAGTACTTCCAAATTAATTTCCTTAATTGTAAAAGTAAAAAAGTAACTGCTATTGAGATGTTAGGAGCTATAAGCTTCATATTGCCAACACAATAGATGTAGAGAACTTTTGTGGTCTTCAGGTATGCAAGCGGGCACTGCTCATCAGAACAACATTTATTTCCTTATTTAGTGGAACAACCTCCTTGTTCCTAAATAATCTGTAATGACTCTTATCACAACTCCTCTCCCCTTTAAAAAGATTACAATCAATTTGCTATAGGTAACTCCCTAGTTTCTGACCTACAGGAGAGCTAGTGAAAATAGCAGTAGTCTATCCTTATCATTAATATCCAAAGCACGTCTGTCTTCTACCTGGAGAGCAAGGGGCGGTGAGAGAATAAAGAACAAAGTTTACTGCATGCAAAGAAGCCCTGCCATTTCTAATGCAGATGGCAAGAGGTCTGACTTCCAACAGGTTTTGACTTAGCCTCCACTAATAAATATACAAGTTCTGTGTGCACATCATACGTACATGCATTTTGCACACCGCTGCTTCCATTTTATATTAAAAATATATTCTGCAAAGCAATTCATAGAACCTGTTTATGGCTGAGGAAGATAGGGATGTAGACATCCTTCTGTTTGCATGCAATTAAAGGAAATCTCAAAATTAAACACAAAGAAAATTAAGGTAAATACCTGCAGAGGTTTTTATTACATTACATGCATACATATGCACAAGCACATACCTTATGTGACACTGATCCCGATTCCTGAATGGACATGTGGACTGGTTCTGCTGCAGTTAAAACATACAGAAGTAATCTCAGTATGTAGGTACTAGTGACATTTCTTTGACACCAAATCAGTTAAAGAGGAACATATCTAGTTCAGCCAAGTTCTCAGTCATCTGGACCTCTTAGTTTCTCTGTATGCTACTGAAGTAAAAAAAAAACACCCAAGAATTTTCACCTCTAAAATGTTATTTGGATTGCATTCTACATTGCTTGCAACTAGAACAAACAAACAGTCTCTCCTACACTGACAGAATTCAGCCAACTACTCTTTTAAAAGTCACCGTATTTGAGAGGTGTTTTGGGTTTCCAGAAAGAACACAACACACATGGTAAGAACCTGGTACTCACTGGACAACTTCCCAACTGGCCTGGTGGAGAGTCTACCACTGAACAGACACAAAACCTTCCTACTCAAGACTTAATGGACACAGCTGTACTACATGGGCCTTCAGAGCTGGCTAGTCAACCTTTCCCATGATTTTATTAATAAACTATTTATTCTGCTAAAAAGGTGTGACAGTGGAAGCCCAAAACAATTTCAATAAAGTGTGAAGATCTAGCAGCACAAGCAAAGCAAAGACAAGAGCAAACAGGAAGGCAAGGCTCAGTTTTCAGAGGTACCAAATACTCTCTGCTCCTGGTGGTATCAACTGGTTTAGTCATAAACACAACTATCAAAAAACAGTCCTTCTGATACAATGAAATGCATCATTTGGCTCTTTCAGATTATCAAAACTCAGATAAAATGCTCTTACCCAGAATAAGACTTTGTCTATTTTGTGGTTTTTCTTTATTCACATTCTGGATCTAAAATGAAGAAAAAGGTGTATTTTCCCCCTCTCCTTCAATAATAATGCGTTCCAAAATATAACACAACAGCATTTTTCTTCCTCAATAAAAGGATTACATATTTTAGATTCACAGCTATCAGCTAATTAGAATTACAAAATAACAAGTTAAAAAACCCCTACCAAAACCACAAACAAACAAAAATCCCAAACCCCTTCCTCCTCAGGAAAAAATTACCAGTTTGCCATGAACAGCAAAAAAAGTTTAATCCCTAAAACAGTAAAACAAACAAAAAACTCTCTGAAGATGTGAATTTTGTTTCCTATAGAGCAGCAGGGAGGAACTTTCACTGAATTAGAAAGGAAATTATAATAAAATTATCGTAATACAGAAAGTCAATGCAAACTCTTTCCTATTAGCAGTCTGGAAAACAAAGCTGTTGTAGCTTTGTTCGTAAAGCTTTCTGCATCACTGGTGTCTTGGATGTAAGCTTTA
>NW_008795918.1:1594406-1596560 GCF_000699145.1 Aptenodytes forsteri
GTTCCAAAATTAACACAACAGCATTTTTCTTCCTCAATAAAAGGATTACATATTTTAGATTCACAGCTATCAGCTAATTAGAATTACAAAATAACAAGTTAAAAAACCCCTACCAAAACCACAAACAAACAAAAATCCCAAACCCCTTCCTCCTCAGGAAAAAATTACCAGTTTGCCATGAACAGCAAAAAAAGTTTAATCCCTAAAACAGTAAAACAAACAAAAAACTCTCTGAAGATGTGAATTTTGTTTCCTATAGAGCAGCAGGGAGGAACTTTCACTGAATTAGAAAGGAAATTATAATAAAATTATCGTAATACAGAAAGTCAATGCAAACTCTTTCCTATTAGCAGTCTGGAAAACAAAGCTGTTGTAGCTTTGTTCGTAAAGCTTTCTGCATCACTGGTGTCTTGGATGTAAGCTTTATACATACATATTTACTGAATACATGACAGAAATAATCTCATCAGATTCATTTAGCAAGGCTAAAGACTTTAATTAAGGTCATGCTATTACAGTATCAGACCTAACCTAAATATAAAGAATACTGTATGCAATAGGATTTCATGACTTGACATACTGAGGTATCTTTGTTAAAATGAGATTAAAACAAAACACACAAAAAAAAAATCTGAAAAGCTCTCCTTAAAAAGCCATAACCTTCAGCTTCAAAGGGAAAAAGCTACTTCCCCTGCAAAGTCCAGAAGTACAAAGAAGAATAATATGTTTTGCAAAGAACAGTCAAAGAAAAAAGAGGGGAGGGGGGGGGGGGGGGGGGGGATCACAGAAGCTCCTCTTTAAAAATCTTTCTCAATCAGAAGATTTAAATCAGACCCTAAACCCAGCAAATAACAGGAATAAGCAAAATAAACCAAGTAGTATTTTAGTTACTAGCAATCTCTCATTCCTTAGGCTCTGTAAAGATGAATCCCCTTTCCATGTCTGGCAATATTTAGAAATAGAGGATCTGTCTGATTTATTGTATACTTACCCCTGAATTATGAGGAGGATCAATCAGACTGAGATTAGGGAGAGATGCCTGAAGTGCATTTACATATACTGGCTGAGAATGAACGGAGGACATTAAAGCTGAAAATTTAACAGAAACACAGAGAAATACACCATCATATATCAAATGTTTTAAAAGCCTAAATCTGTGAAGCATGCAAATACTCTGACTTGTAACTCATAATTTTATCTCCAGTAAGAGTACATCTGATCCTTACTATCAAGAGTAACCAGTGCAAAAATAGCATCTTACCTTCATGTTTGTATTTCTGAATCTTCCTAATCAGGTCTATCCTGTGAATATTTTGAAAACAATTTTCTATCAAATCCAGTTGATTAGGAGCCACCAAATTTAGTTTCTCCAGGTCAATCACAAGAGCTAGAAAACTCTAGAATAGCAACAGAAAACCAAACTGTCATATCAGTAATTTGTCCTCTATCAGTAAGTAACAAAGCAACCCAGAAAATAACGTGGTGAGGTCATAAGGGTTGTATATTCAAGAACTAGGGACATTACCTTCTGAAACACTTAAGAAAATTATCTGGAAGATATAATAATTCTTGGTATTATCATAGGAATAATGAAAACTAGGAAGTGATATTCTTAAAAACAAATCAAAGTTTTTAAGGAAACAGTTTTGCATTTCCTTGTTGCTACAAAGCCAGCCACTTGGAATGTCACCTCACATGCCACAAAGCAAGAGGTAAGAAAAGCTCTGGGGAATTTGCAAGGCCTCTCTCCTTCTTTGGTTAAAGAGAGAAAAAGAAAAAACCTCAAAGGAAGAAGACAGAAATCTTCAGCCTTCTATGCACAGTGGTCACGTTTTCTGAACCCCCTCTACTGAAACTCTGCTTTCTCAAAGCATTTAAAACAAATATGCACAATGCAAATGTAGAGAAAGACATAATTAGAATAAAACTGTTCTTTTGTAAGTGAAGCAGAGCACAAACATAAAAAGTGACCTTGTAATTCAAGATACATTTCATACGATCATTGGTTTGAGATCCTTCATATATGAACTTTCAGATCAGTAATACTGAAGATTTTTTTTTTAATGCCTTCTGCCTGTGAGGTTCATGCTAACACCATTCACTACAGCAAATCTTCACTGTTCCCCCTCCTCTTTCTCATGCTTCTTTCCTTGA
>NW_008795918.1:1596669-1614355 GCF_000699145.1 Aptenodytes forsteri
TGCTTCTTTCTAAATTAAAAAACAAAAATAAAATAGAAGCCACTACTCCTTCTCCACTTCCTGACTTCTGTCTACGCCTGTGAGGCTAACACCATTCACTACAGCAAATCTTCACTGTTCCCCCTCCCCCTTCTCATGCTTCTTTCCTTGAATTGAAAAACACAAATGAAATAGAAGCCACTACTCCTTCTCCACTTCCTGACTTCTGTCTACGCCTGCCTCACTACCCCTTGCAGTACTGTCTCCCCTCTTTTGTTGTCTAGCTACTTCCCTTTTTACTTTAATGTCTCATTGCTCCAGAAGAGAAGACCAGCAGAAAGACATTACCTTATCTTTTGCCATTTTCATACGAGGTGCATAATCTCTGAGTAGAAAACCAAGAGAACTCACTTCTTCTTTTTCCAGATTCTCATTAATCTCTACCATTAGTACCCTGAAATAAAGTTGAGACATTTCTAAAGGATTAGCTTTCAGCAAGATCCCATCCTTGCCCAACTACCCAACTTCTCCCATGTTCCAGTCTTAATGCACCATTCCCAATTAAACAACAGGAAAAAAGCCTACCCTGCTCCAAGATCCAATTACAAAATACCTCCTCTTGCTCATCAGCACCTACGTTACTCAGACTGACTGTGTAACAGCCACTACTAGGAAAACAGAAGTCTCCTTAATATTTCAATAGAGATGAAGTAAGAGAATGAGACGTCTCTAACTTTTTTACCTAGTAGTTACAGGGTTTTTATTTCAGTGAGAAGTTAACACAGGAGAATCTTCCTTATGAGTACATACATTTCTTTCTGAAGTCTCTCAAAGAAAATAACTGGAGATTCTTAATTTAAGCGTCTTAAAACTACAGAGTAAAAAGTAGTAAGAGACAGGTCCCTCAGAAAAGCTATACCACAAGGCTATGTGTCTAAGGCAAACTAGAAAAGAAAGTATGTCTAACTTATGATGTTCCTCTAAAGTGTCATTTCTGTCTGCTAATCTAGAACTGTACAAACAACACTGGTTTTATTGATTACCATACACAAACTCCTTAAAGATAGATGTTTCTAATGCCTTGACTTGTAAGAAGCTACTAAGGCTCCTTTTAGGGACTAAACCTGACATATTTTTTTCATTGTAACGCCCTTTTCTGCTTTTCTTTTACCTTCAAGACATATTTAAAAAAAGAAACAAAAAACAAACCCACAACCCCCCCCTCCAAACAACCCACACACATTTTGAACAAAATAAGAGTAGCCTTGAAATCTGAGATAGATATATTACCTGTAATCAGGGACAATTCTGAGACTCCTGGCAAGGTTAGCTTCCACTGTTGCTTTCTCAGTCTTCAAGATCCTCCTCAGCAAGTCAAACCTCTTAACTCTGTACAACAGCTCAGACAAGCCAAGAAAAGACAGTTTCTCCCTCTCATTCAAAGCCACCAACAGCTCTCTAAGGCTGGCAGTGGCCAAGTCAGGAGCAAGATCTCGGCATAGGAAAACCATCATCTCTTCTTCTTCTTTATCCAATTCTTGTTCAATCTGGTGAATAAGGGCAGCTGGCACTTGGCACCTGGTCATCACTTTGTCGCTGTCCCTTTAAAATTGCCAGCCTACTGTTTTTTAAACAGGAAGCCAACATGACATGAAGCTCATGTCTACCACAGCACTTCTCTGGCGTTCATTCTTAACTAGATGCATTTTTACATAAGCAGTTCCGTGGGAGAGAATTAAAAGGTACTAAGTCAGTGATCTGCTGCACAAGTTCACAGTTAACTTTCCTGTCTGATGTATTTCACTTACAACTAAAACACCAACGTAGTCTACACAGATCTCTTGTTCTCAAGGGGTTCTCCCAGCTGTTCATTACAGAACAAAAAGTACTTGGTAGGTCATATTAATCAGAAAAAAATGGAAGTTCTTTTTAAAGTAAAATTACCTTAAAACAAGTCTGTAAATTCCATAGGAAGTGAAACAAAAGTCATCAGCTTGCTGATGAGTGGTATTTAAAGTGTTTCTGGAAATAAGAGTTAAGTTTCACAGCAATTTAAGTCTAAAGCTCTGATCTCTTCCCAGCAACCCTCCACCCCGCTGCTCACCACCACTTTTTCTCCCCTAAAAGTCTCAAGGCATTTTTCAAGAAGAGTTTTGGGAGCTAAGAGGTAGTGTAACCACACATTGTAGACAAAAGAATTAAAAACCACCCACAGGTAAAACCACTGCTATCAGGCACGCACTTTGCCTTAAATGAAGTAAAAATAAAGGAAATATTCACAATATAATATGTAATATTTTAAAACATTAATTATCTATAATTTCAGGAACGCGTGGATTTTCTTACTTGTTAGTATCATTTAAAGTGATTCCAATCTGAATGAGTTACTGGGGTTTTTAAGGACTCCCCACGCACCCCCTCCGTGCTCAAAAAGATTGAAGAACCACACAAAGAAAAAATTCCAACCTTAAGTATGCAGATTGATTAACTCTGAAAGTATAGATAAGCCATAGACCATCTTTTTCTTCATGTGACTTTCATGTTTCACCATACTGAAAACTGAAATAAAAATTCAAACCTAGAAAAACCCCCACCCTTGTGATTAAACAAAATAAGTAGGGTGCTATGCTCAATTTCCGCTGCCACCAACTATGGAAATTCTATCTAACCTTCTCTGATCCCCATTACCTACATGCAGAAAGGTGAAATGAGCAATCTGAAGGCAAATCTCAGCCCCTACAAGGAGTTCAGTCACCATACTGCATAGTTTTGTTTAAACCATTCTGAAAAGTAAAAGCCAATTCAACTTCAAAGCCTAATACACTGAAAGATTCTAGCACCTGGATAACATTTTTTAAAGCATTCTCAGCCTTTTGTTACACATTCTCAAAGTCACAATCAATGATGTCACATACTGTGTCCATGCATTAAGCACATGAGATAAACTAATGTACAAGCTTTTTTTTTCTTTCATTCCAATGATGTTTAAATGAAAAATAGCTCTATATATCCACCTGACTTTCCTCAGAAAAAGTAGTAAGAGTTGGATTCGATTAAACCCATGTATTGGGTTCCACTGCCCACTAAAAGAGCATATCAAATTCAAGTTCCTAGGGCAAAGTCTCCTTTACCTACATCTATCCCAGCGAGCCGTATTTTCTATGGAGTCAAAGACTGCAGTGGCTTTCTCCTCCAGTGCTGTTGCTGACAGTCACAATAGCAAGTCATCAGTTATTAAAAAAAAAAAAAAGGGTGCACTGTTAATCTTGCTGATAGCATGTCTGAATCACTAGGGGAATATAACACAAGTAGCTGCTATGACCTCAAGGTCCCACCTTCAGAAGCAAAATGGAAGGCGGAGGTAAGGAAGGGCAGCACAGGCAAGCTGTAAAATATCATAAACCCACCACATTAAAAGACCCAAGCATTACTCAGCTTAAGTACTCCTGCACTTCCATACCACAGTGTAAATGAGATCTAATGTATATGCAACAGAATCCTCAAAATAGCACTGAGGCCACTTTGGCTCGTTTTCAGAAGCACAGAGCATTCAACTGCAGCCGATAGTTACAAGGCTGCAGATACCCTGCTTAGCCCACTGCAACCTCCTATGTGCGTTCCACACAGACTGTGATAAATACCTAGAGAAAACGCACAATTATAGTACTCCTGCCACAGCACACAACCAGAAAAAAAAGCAACACCTATCCTCTTCTGATACAGTTTGGTTCTTCAGAACCCAAAAGGGACAGGCACAAACACAGCGTTTTCCCTCATCACATCACACCATTTAGGAACTTGGGAGAATTAAATGCACTGTTTGCTCTAAGAAGTGCAACAACGTTTAACCCTAATGTAAACAGTGCAAACAGCAAAAAAACTCACAAACAGAAATGAAACATCAGTAGAAGGTGCCCCTGTCAAATACCCAGGACCACAGTAATTTTAATATGGCTGAAAAGTTTCCAACAAAACCAAACTGGGTAGATAAAACATTTGTACTTTTGAACCTGTTCTATTTCACACATGGACCTGCAATGCTATCACTTGTACAGCTGGGGTGAAAGGGCAGGGTGGGAAAATTTTCAGGCCTCTGATAAGCAGAGGAACCCCTCATGCACTGGAGTGTGTTTTGTACAGTTTTCTATCAGAGGAAAAGCGTATTTTTTGCTAACTTCTTTTCAATCTAGCATCAAACATTTGCAAGAATTCTACAGAAAGCCAAAGACTTTTCATGACATAATGCAGTCAGGAAGGGGGAGGCACAAAACTCTCTCATATGAAAGCATCTCCCAGGTACACAGAGCTGGGACTTTCAAAAGAGCCTGAGGAAGTTATATTTATGACTCACTCTAAAGGGAGATGGGAATTTAACAACTTTTGGCCATTTTCAGAAATCTCAGATAAACTTTATTTTTTAAAAAACAACTCTAGTTGATTTTTTTCTGATCTTTTAAAACTAGTTAAAAAAAAAAAAAGAGGTGTGCGTGTATGTGTGTGGTGAGGAGGAATTTCCTACAGAGTTAAAATTTCAGACATGCAAAATTATTATTTATATGTTATCTTAAAAATAATCTGCCTTTAAAAAACTACATATGAATTATTTATTATTGTGAACTTCCTTTATATAAGATAAATCGCATGCTCATTATAAAAAAAATGCTGATCAATACTTCCAGTGCCGAAACTCTCTTACTTGTATGCAAGTCTGTCCCCAAGAACATTGGAAGACTGGCATTTGACCACTGCCAAATCACTGATCCAGATCCAGCACACATTGGTTTCCATCCAGTATTTTCCAATGATGGTCCATAGACAAAGTTGATTACATCAGCTCGTTTTCTGTTGGACAAATATCAACATCACAAATTAGTGCTAGGGGCTACTTCCTAATTTTAGCTGGGAGAAAAACAAGGAAAAATGACCTAGGATCATGCATTCTTCTGTATGATTCCACTGGCCCAGTGAACCAGTAACGATGCTCCAAATAAAAGGAAAAACAACTGCGCACATAAGGTGATTTGTCAATAATATTCATTCCCCCAAAGTTCCGAGTGGGGAATGAGTAAAAGCAACATGAAGTAAGTGTTTAGTATAAACTAAAACAGTTTGTAACTTTGCATCCAAAACCCATGTCACCGTATTTTGATAGCAGGAATGTCACACTACTGGGGCAAGCCTGATACATTCCATCCGCATACATCTGAGCCAGATCCACTTCACCATGAGAGGTGAAGGGCATCATGCTCCACCCTTCCATCTGATATGACCACTTTTGCAAATGTCACACATACAGTTATCACAGCTGTACAAGTAAAGAAAGAGAGAAAAGCAATGACAATGTAAAACCCAGCAGCCTGGCTTTCAATTTAGATTATCTGGGCCCTGCAATGAGAAGAGTTATTGAATGTAAATTCTTTACAAAGAGGAGAGGAAACCCAGCATATCTTCTCAAGAGAAAAGAAAAAAGTTCACAGTCATCAGAGATAAAGCTGCCCCAATAGTTTGTGTGTTCATGCGCTTGTGTAATTTGCCAATATTGCTGCAAGAAAACACTCAAAGTTTTCCTCTTCAGTTTAATGTTTCATGTATTGAGCAAAGATTTCAATGCAAAGTTTATGGAGCAGGAAGATGGTTAAAAAACCTGAAGTACTACACATTCTCATTTACATTCCCGGTTTATAAGAAATCCAGAATCATTCCAAATAGCTGAAGTCTAACACAACCAACACCAGACCACGTGACAGATAAAAGGAAGATCACGTCAGTAACAGTGAGTGGAAGGGCAGGCCTACACACGGAACAATAACAAGAAAAAAAAAAATCTCTTTTCCTCCTGTATTCAAGGAACCACGAAAATCCCTGGCACGCTGAGGAAAAATGACTGGTGAGGAGAGAGTTTTCTGTAAATCTGGCTATTTTATTTCACTATCACCCCAAATTTTCACAGAGGAAGGACTCTTCTGGGAAATAGTCTTAGGGTCTCTGGAAAGAGAAATCACTGATTCTAGGGTGACCCATCTGTCCTCTTGTCCCCAAAAGAGGTCTGAGAGAAAACACATCTCAAGAAGATAGTACCAAAGTGCACTTAAATACAAGTTTCTGGATTTAGTTAACTTTCAGACTTTCCTGAACAAAGTGTAAGATTTTAAAGCTGATGAATTTCTCACACACAGCACAGGAAACCACCTTTGTCACTGGCATATTTGTCTAAGTCTGCACTGACTTTGACCCTGCATATTACACTGTAAACAAGGTCCACAAGAAGAAATTTTTTTTAAGGTAAACACCTGAGAATATTAGCAAGCATATTTACTCCTCAGACCACAAATCACTTCTATTCCACACTAAGACAGAAAAACATCTGTATGTTCATTAGCTTCTATGATGCTAATGAAGTTAATTATACTCCCATTTTTGAACTATTTCACACTGCCACCAGTCCATACAGAATACAACCAAAATCAGGGACAGATTTTTTCTTTTTTTTTTCCCCCCCAAGGAGCAGGAAATAACAACGTACTAAAACCTCACACACAAAGACACACAAGGCTTCAGTAACTCCCTGCTGGTATTAACAAGTGGAGGCTGGTATGCGTGTACAAGGCTCAAGCAATTTTACTCTTTGCTGTTTAACACCATGCATGAAACCCTTGTTCCCATGACTGAAACACAAATGCTGCACAATATACAAATACCAATGTGATTATCAAGGCAAAGAGAAGTGTCCTGTATTAACGATGATAAGTCAAGGTATCAGGCCTCATATTAAGAAGGAACGTTTTTCAAGAGAAGCAAGGAAACATTTCACACTCTAAACATGATCTACAGTTAAGAGTCTAATTTCTGACAGCATGTTCTTGAACGTTTCACAACCATCTCTACAGTAACAATAACAGGATATAACATCAGTGGGTGTAGTTCTGATTTGGAAAATGATGTTTGTTTCACAAGATGAGCTCATGTGGAAGACCCTACGCTAGAGGGAGAGAGTAGATTACTCTGTTAGAGGAGGCACTAGCTGCATTTTCTGCTTCCTCCGCTCTGCTTTGTTTGAAGAGGTAGAGGTGGTGAAACCACACAAAGGTAACTGCATTTTGAGTCTGTATCATCTGGCATTTTTCAGTGTTGAATTGTTTGGAGCACGCTCCACAACTTTCACATTTCTCTATAAAAGAAAGAGGATTCGGTACGAGATACTAAGGGAAAACAGGGAAATCCCGCAGAAACTTTCACATTTCTCATTACTGTATTAGGCTTAAGTAGTTTGTTCTCAGTGTAAACTAGTAGTGACCACGCTAATTTCTATTTAGAGATGCACTAATTTAACACGCCAGTCCTCCTAATCAAAAAAACAAACTGGTTTTATCGTAAGGAGGTTATGGAGATTTCCACGCAACTTTCTAACTGCGTCATTTTAAATCACACTTGGAAAATGAAGCGAGAGTAAATTCCGCTCTGCAAGATAGCTTCAGGCGGCTGGGCAGTGTCGGGTTTCGATTCTCCTCACGAGCAAGGTCGGGCTCAGGCCCACTTGCGCCGGGCGCTCCGGCTCTCCGCACCCGGCTCAGCCCGCCCCCCCGGTGAGGACCGGGCCTAGACAGGGAGGAGAACCCGATCCCGGTGTGTTGGGGCGCCTATACCGAAGGGGCAGGGTGGGAAGAGAGGTATGAGGGAAAGGAAGGGGGAAAGGTACAACGCACCCAAACGCGCCGGTGAGGTCTCATCTACAGCAGCAGGGCCAGGTCCGGCACTAGGAGCAGGGGGCGGTACCGGCCTAGAAACAGGCTCTCCGGCACCGGGCGTGGTTTCAAGTATCGCTTCTCTTGCTCTTTCACATCAGTAAAAGGCGCAGGGCGGTTTTCGTTCGTACCTCTTACGGCTATGGGAGAGACCCGAGCCGCCTCTGCGCGTTGACAGCAACGCTGTTCAGGGCAGAGATCTCCCCTCGCTGAAGGACGAGGGAACTAGCTTTAGCCGCCTTACCATCATTATACATCTGTCGAGCCACATTCGCTAACCGTTACGATTTTATCGTGAGTCCGGCCGTTAAATATTTTGGGGTGACGTGAGGGAAGGATTATGCTTTTCATAGAATCATAGAATCATTGAGGTTGGAAAAGACCTCTAAGATCATCGAGTCCAACCATGGAGATTTCGTTTTGCTTCATAGTCTACCTCAGGAGATGAAACTCGGAGCTGCGCAAGCAAGCCTGCCGAGCTCCCACAACATGGTGGCGGAGCTGTAGCGGAAGAGACGTCTCGTCTCGCGCGCAACCTCCCGCCGGCGCTTTTGGGTGTCGGTTACACACAAGATGGCTTCCGACTAGCTGGGGCGTGGGGGTGTTGGCCGTCCTGCGAGGAGGAGGGGTTGGCAGTAGGATGGGCTGGAGTTCAGTGTGTGCGTAGACGTTTATGGGACTATGCTTTTTATACTGCTACTGGTATGAGGGCAGACCAAACAGCTTTGTATTGACCCCAGTAGCCATTCAGTGGTAACAGACCGTTTTTCAGTGAGCAACTACAGACTTGGGGTAAGTGTGGGCATGTGTTTTGGCGGGAGTTTATACAGAAGCAAGCCCTTTGTTCGTGTCTTGCTCTGAGTTCATTCCTAGTGAGGATAATATTGTACAGGTGTGTGAAAGTTGTGTGCTTCCCATTGTTGTATAATCTTAAGTAAGTTTTAAGTAATGCCTTGTCCCTGTAAACTGGGTGTTGTGATTCTCTTGGTATAAACCAGCAACTTCCATGAAGCAACTTACTCTGAGGTGCTAGTGTAGCTGGAGCTGCTCTCTTAAAGGCTTAAAATAAAAAATTCTGGACTATTTTATCAGCTGAACTAGACAAAAGTCACCTCCATATGTGATGAAATAGACCCATCATATATAACTCCCAGCTCAATGGATTTCAAAGCATTTACAAAAAAGTAATTTTTTGTGCTGCTAAAAATCCAACAGTGGAAGCACAGTACTCCGGGATAGCACACTGTTGTGCAAAGAGTCACGCTCTCTTTAGAACTGCAGGGAAAACTGAGGCAGAAGGTAACTGCCCACACTAGAATTTGGTCAGGTACCAAGCGACTGCTCTGTGTTCTGAAAAAACATCTGGATTCTTACTGAAATTGTATGGTCAGGCTCTCACTTTAATATCAATCATTCAAGGGTATCACAGTGTCCCTGCTACTAAGACATAGCATTGGATCGGTGCTGATTCAGAAGGAAGCCAGCTACCTGCTTTGAATCAATATGCACGCTTTCTCCTTGGATCTATTCCATACAAACACTTAAAGATTTGTACAGGCTAATAGAGGTTTAAAAAGATGGTATGGCTGCAGGCTTATGAATTTTTTTTTTTTCCAAAAATGGTTGAATGAATGATTTACCAATTTAACACAGCCATTACTTAAGCAACCAATATACTTTTGTTTACTTACTCTACTTATCCCTTAATTTACCTAATTTTAATATGCTTATTAAACAGTTTTCACATTTTTATAGGCAGCATTTATGAGTTGTATGCAAGTTTTTTTCATTCTCCCCCCATCTCGAAGTTGAAATACTACATTGTCCTCATCAATAGGTTCTCATGTAAACTGGAACTGTAAATCGGTATAAATGTAGAACATAGAGCATACCAGTAAGATTAGATGTGATTGAGAAGAGATAGTGCTGTATGTTTCAATTTAGAGGGCTTTGGATCTGAATCTGTGGCTTGGACATACTTCTCTTGATTTGCTTTCATAACAGATTTGATATATTTCATTTTGTAGATTCTCCTAGTTATGTAAAACAAAAATCTTTGAGAATTTATGCCTCCTAAAATACTATGAACCTGTCTTTTATGCTGTATATTTCAAAATCAGATTTGGTATGATCAGGGTGAGTGCATCACATTTGTATATATAAATGGTGTTACTAGTTTCATTTGTTATGTGCTGGTGTTGCTTTTATTATTATTAAAAAAGGCAAAGTCACTTAAGGGAAGAGATTATTTTCAGGGGGTTTTCTTCTCCATTGGAACAATGGTAAAAGGATTATCTGACTTTCAGATTTCTATTATTTGGCCTACAACTGAGGATAGAGAATGTATAGAGCAGCTGTAAAATCAGTTCCCTGTCATACATGTAAAACAGTTTGGATGAATCCCTGAATGTTTTGATACCCATGATGAGATCAGTAAACTTAATTGGAAGACAAGCATGGGTCCTGAGTATGTTCCTTGTAAAACCCCTTGAAGCAAACACTCCTAACTTAAATTAGCTCTATGTAGAAAATAAACCTGCATTGATGTAAAAAGTCTATCTAATAAATGCTGATCTGGCAAAGATACAATTGCAGGATAGAAGCTTGTAGTTTGAGAGCTCAACAAAGAAGATTTTTGTAGGAAGGTTTTCAGGAGAGATTTCAAGGCAGGTTAACACCACAAACACACAGCTATAGTCTGCTATTTAAACTGCAACTGCCTCACATCATGGGAACAGTTACTCTGTTATGCTCTGAAATAGGAATTTCAGAGACGTCCAATTTATACTATAACGTAGTCACTATTGTATTGGAACCATTTAGCTGCTTTAACTTCTCTGTAACATACAAATTTGGATTATGCTGAACGATGTAAATATTATAGGTAGCATTAGCAAAAACAATAAATCACAAATATCTTTCCAGGTGAGTAGAAATAGCTCTTTGACTACTGATGGAGATGGGATTTCCACCTGCATTTCAGAAAATGGAGCATCACCAGTTCTATTTTTCAGAACTTAAGATACAGAAAGAGCTTCCTCACTGTGGTATTACAGTCATGTATGTTCCTCACCTGCAGATGCCACTGCTGTTTGTGACCCTGTTCTTTGCACTGTAAAATATCTGTGCTGGTAGAAAGGCTGTTTTAATGTAAGGACAGCCATTGCTATGGTTACAGTGAAGACAGATTTGGTACTATTATTTTAATACACAGGAAATACTCCATCCCCAGGCAGGATTAGTATTATAATACATGTGAAATAAAAATCTTTTGAGTATTGTATGTATAATAATGATGAGACATTTTTATATTGCACAATATTGGCAAAACATGTTCATCATAAATTAAGGCAGTGGTTTAGGGCAGTGGCTGCCATCTGGCTATTAAACCATTGAATGATACCACCTTAATTCATAAATTAATTTTACCTAAACTAGTCTAGTCTAACAGTGAATACGCCTGATATATTTGCTTATGTAGAATGTTGGTAAGGCTGATTCTCATGATCTTCCCTATACAAGACAGCACTTATGCATTAATTTAATTTTTAAATGTGAAATTAGAAGACATAAGATTTTGATTGTCTTAACTTTCTTCATAAAGTCTTGACAAACAAAATGTTTTAAAAAATTATCGAGGAATGCAATAGTTTATATAACAGCCAAACTACATTTGTGTCTATTTTATATCTTTTGGTCTAAATAAACTAAGCAACATACCAAGGTTATGTATTCCAAAAATATGATTACAGTAACTTTTAAATCTGTGTTCCTCTGCTACTGCTTGAAAATAAACTAATGTATGACTCTCTCTTCAGCTAGTGTAAATAAAGCTCTTGATTTTTAACAGGACTGTCTGCTGTATCAGTGAAGTGGCAGGCTTATAACATTTTAAAAGACTAATTTTACAGGAACTTGCAGCAACTTTACCTCAGACTGAAGCATTTGATGTAGAACAAACAAAAAAACTCAGTGAAAAGCATACATATGGAAGAACATGAAAACAAACTTTCCCAACAGGAAACTAAATGGGACAGCAACTACTGCTTAAAGTTTTTCTAAGGCTTATGCTTCTGGAACAGCTGCAACAGAGTTGGGGTGGGGGCGGGAGCGGCCAGCCAGCACACAAGTACTGCACACCATATTAAAACTACAAAGAGCAGCTGAAGTGAGAAGCATGTATCTTAAGTGCAGTACTGCAGAGGACATACTGCCAACAGGCCCTTTTCTACTATAGTCCTCACTCCAGGCATTCTTAAAGCACTCCAGAAGCTGTTAGATAATTTAAGGAAAAAATAGGAAATTTTAAAACAAATTATTAAAAGAGACTAGGTGTAAAAATAAATAAATCTGTACTACTACAAATGTACAACTTAATATCCCAGAACAAAACAAAAAAAGCAATTGTTCTTTCTCTTTTTTCACATTACACTCAAGTGTATTGGAAGCCATATTAAGATAAGGTAACAGTTATTGTTGAGTGAAACATTCTACTTTGCTTAGTAATGTGGCAGCAATGTAATTTTAAATTTCTGGGTATTACACAGCAGATTATTTTGGTGCATAGTGGCCAAATTAATTAACTCTTCAATAGGATTAAGTATAAGCTTTGGTATTTTCATATACTTTGAGGCAGTTTTGGGTACTTTTTAAAGCTTTAAGGTAATAGTTCTTTTTATTTAGAGACGCAAGAGTGAATAGTAACAAATTAACCTTTTAAGAAATGACAAGTCACTCATTACCACTTACCAGCAAATAATTGTTATTAAACCTGCAATTAGTACAGTTTTTCTCTTAAAAGCAATATACTTTCTCAATTTCATTTAATAGAATGTTGGTAGGGCTTTAAAGAGCTAGGCTGATAGTTTCCCCTGTTCTTTAAAGGATGGTATAGCAAACCCAAGAGCATATTTATATCTTGGGTTTTTTTCCCCCCAGACTGAAGTTAGGTAAACCGCTCTGGCTATGTTTTTTGATCCTTCCACAAAAGTAGTATAAAATCAAAGAAACATGGTTTTGCCTGTGATAGACTTTAATATGCATGTTTTAAGTACAGAGTGAGCAGCAGGCTTATGTACGTTTCAGCTTAGCAATAAGTAAGTATTAAGTTGTCATATTTGATCTTCAGTGATGGCCTCCATTCTTCTTTGGAGGAAACAGTGTATATTCAATGCCAAGAGCTATGACGAAAGCTGCAAATCCCCACTTGAGTCCCCTAGTAAAGACTTCTGTTAAGGTGACAGGTTTTGCAAAGCCACCCATATATCTCCAGGCTTCATTACTAGAAGAAAAATGAAACCAAAAGAATAAAACAAGATCAATGGAGCCACTGTGGTAAACATTAACAGGAATCTCTTTGTTCGGAAAAAAAAGAAGGTATTTCAACTAGATATACATTGAGACTGTAACTTTTATCATTTAAGTAACGGGAGTTGCCGTAAGTAAAGTTCATTATATTAACTCTTAACCCTTTATGCATGTAATTTGAGATACAAGTAACACCAGCAAACAACATAATTCTAGTAACAGAATCACCTCCCCAAACTTGTTACGTAATTGTTGTCTTCTGTTTTTACTCTGTTTGGAATAAAATCAGAACCCACTAGCACATGCCTGGGATGGAGTAACTACAAGCGCTAGTCACTGTGCTAGACAGTATCCAGCATAGTTAAAAGGGAAAGTTTTTCCAGCCATAGAAAACTCATCCTTGTGTGGAAGCACTTTCTGTTTTACAATACGACACTTAACTATATTAGGGTCAGAAAAGCCTACTAAAACTGATTTAAAAAAAAAAAAGGCTGAAAAGAGTGTGTTTGGCTAAAAAGCTACAGAATATTTACAAACCTCACGCTGCCTTACGGTTTTCAACCTACATTGTTATTGAAACGTTTAGTTGCTGTTGTAACTGACTGCAAGTACTTATGTGTAGCACAACCAGTGTAATCTATAGGAGAGACAAACTGTGTCCATCTCTAAGGACTCAAAGTCCTTAAGAAAAGGAAAAAAAAATTTGCACAGAAACAAGCAATAAAATCAGAACCATCATTTCAGGAGAAGATACAGTTTTTTTTTTAAACAAGGGGGTCAAGCATTGATGTTCATAGATAATCCCCTTGTGCAGGTGGTTTCTGTGACTCGGGATGAAGGAATATTGGCATGGAAGAGTTATCTTCTAGATAATAGTATAGGATACTAATTGATAAAGACTTAGGTTTCCAAATATGACATCTTTCACACAGCTTACTCTGTATTGAATATGTACATTAATGTGCATTTGCTACAAAGGTGGAAAGCTGATCCCCTGTTAAAAGGAACTTAATATATGGAAGAGGGGAGACCTACAGAGGGTTACTTTTTCAAGACTTCTAGTGCAAGGTATTAATAATGCAATCTTCTTCCAGACTACTGAAGTAAATAACTTGATACTTTAATTTCTCCTTCGTCCTATGGAACTGAAATATTACCTTACATAAAATTCAGAAAGTTCAGGAGGAATCATCTCTCATGCTTTAAGAGTTTGACTTTGTTCCTTATTTCAACTCCTCATGTAATTGGCTCAGTCACCTTCTTTTACCAGAGAAACATTAATTTTTTTTATCTAGGAGGGGCAACAAATACTACACAAGCTCTTTTCCAGTTTGCTGTTTTGCAGCACTTCCTGAGCAGTGTACTTGGAAGTGTATGCACTAAAAGTCAGGTTAATTTACACTAAATTTATGATATTAAACTGTGTCCATTTTTTAATGGGAATAAGCCTATTGCTTGCTGAAAACAATTTTGTCTGAAGCAAAGGAAAAAAAAAAGCTAATCACTGCTTGCACTCCACAGAAAGAGGCAACATAAGTGTGACACAGGCCTGGAAAGTTCATTGGTAACGGATAATTCTAAGAACTCACATGTCAAATGATTCTTATCATCAAAACTATGTTTTACTCTATGCTTACAGCCTTCAGCTGTTTCAAAGGAAGGAAAAAAAGTCCTGTCAGTCCCAAACCCCTCCAGAGGTTATAGCATGTAACAACTTTTTAACAGATTACCTGTTTGCTCTTACATTTTTCTTGTAGTGATTTGAAGTAAAGCCTTTTCTATGAAGGCTCCTGGAATAGTTTGCTCATGCAGCTTTTCCCTTACAGAAGAACCAGACTACACAGCACAAGACATTTAGCATTTTTATTCCCCAAGATTAAAGAGTACTTGAGCAAAGTATTATGTAATTCATGATGTGGGAGAAATATGTTAAGCCCTGTTTTAACAGCTGCCTAAATGATCCAGAATTGCTGTAGCTGAGAAAGAGGAGGTATTCATTGTAGAGTGGGACAACTTAAAGAGGTAAAATCTGATCTTCCATTTTGTCATTCACTGCTTAGCAAAAAGAAATGCACAGTTGAATCAAATTCCACATTGTATACTAGTATATTTCTTCTTTTCAAATAAAGGCCTCCTGTTGTATATGAGGAATGCTATTCCTACTCAGAATGTCAATGTAAGTTCCATCAACTTCAGCAAGATCTGAGCACACAATCTCTTCGCTGAAAAGGGACAGGCTTACTCACGTGTGCAAAACCTAATATTACTTAAGTGTTTTGGTGGATGAGGTATTGGTCATTGTGCCTGATCTGTATCATCATGAAACATCACAAAGTGCAAGGGTGCCTTGCAAAATGTGGAGACTGGTCAAGGTGATGCAAGGTGTGACCTCCACGCAAAAAAGTAAACAAAGACTTAACTGAAATTCTGACTAATACATTCTAGATGCATTTTCACTATTTTTACTAAAGAATAATCTGCAGTGACAAGGTCCAGTTGATGCCACAAGACAACATACCAAGATTATTATTGAGGCTCTTGCACTTACCGAGCCCACGGATCCCTAAGACCCCGTTTAGCTAGCCTTTCCTGGACCTTCTCTAGTGGAGTACCCTCTATCTTCCACTGCCTGTAGTCGGGGAGTTCCATTTTGCCATGGCCATGTTCATTTCCATGCCCCATACCTACAAGAAAAGATAGGAGTCTTTGTTTCTCAGAGAGTATCAGCTTATTTTCACACACTTGCAAAGAACAATACCCTGTACAGGAAAAACAGGGAGGTTACAAGAAGCATTCCAAAGCACGTAACACTGCACATGAACCATCTTCTGCATTGGAAACAGTACACTGTAGAACAAAGAGCTAAGAGACTTTATGCTGCATTTCAGAAGTTGCTGATTAAGCACAATAAGGCAAACTGTACAGAGCTAAGTGTTACTGCATTGTAAGTCACCACCACCATTACAGTCATGAAGCAGCTATGTAAATTTTCTGTGCCAGAAAATAGCGTCAGAAAAACAATTGTTTCCAATGTCTGTAAATGCACTTTAGCGACACCAGGGCCCACCAACTTGCAGGCTTTCCAGAGTACATCAAAAAGCTCAGTTTGGAAATTTGTAATTTAGATATGGCAGAGATATGATCACGAAGCTCTGGAGAAAAAACATGACTTGGCTCCTCAGCTCCTTTTAAGTTGCCCCCAATTCGGTCAAACATAACTGTGGTTATAAACAAGTACAGGATAGATGAATGGACTAGGAGATGCACCTTACTGTAGCCATATGTTGGGGTTAATACCTATCCTAGACTGTAGTCTTCATTTTTCTAGTCTGATTAGCTTGTATAAACAATGCATACCATACAACAACTATGCCCTTGAAGAAGAACTAAAAGACTGATAAAAGGGGAACATC
Organism: Aptenodytes forsteri; assembly: GCF_000699145.1. Classification (NCBI taxonomy): domain Eukaryota; kingdom Metazoa; phylum Chordata; class Aves; order Sphenisciformes; family Spheniscidae; genus Aptenodytes; species Aptenodytes forsteri. Next base: position 1,613,111 of record NW_008795918.1, read on the forward strand.
CTGCCCTAGAAGGCGTCGGAGGCTAGATGACTGCCAAAGAAACAAGAAGTCAGCAAAAAACTGCGGTAACTAGGGGAAAGGTAAAGGCGGCAGGGGGAGATCGCAACCACTGACTCGATTCAAGACTGGAAAGACTTGCCCCCCCACACCTGCAAGAAGCATGCGTGCTAATTTACATGGCAAGCGAGGCTAATTTGAACATAACTAACCAATGAGCATGAACTTAGGCGGGCTTTTACTAATAATGTAACAATATAAATATGCTGTAGTTCTTTTGTGTGGTGTGCTAGCTTTGTGGAATTGCCACCTAGCACCCATCTTTGTGTGAACATGAGCTAAATAAGTATCTCAGCTCTGTGTGTAAGATTGGCTTATTGCACACTGGGTACTGGACCCCGCTTGTGGGACATTACTAGTCATTTCACAAGGCTGGAAAATATATACTTTATTTAGATACACCTTTGAGAGAACTATGAAAGTATTAAGGTTCTCATTAATAATGGTGATCAAGGCAGATGGGAAGGTGAACATTTTCAGTGAGATCATGAAGGACTGGAAGAAAATAATGATGGCTTTTAAGTCTCTCTTTTCACAAAGCACCTGAGACTTCTTTGAGCCAGGATTTCCCATTTTAACACGTATCTGGTAGCAAAGAGCAGATTTAACGTCCTTAGTTTTTAGGAGAATTGACTGGAATGCAATGGTGCCAAGAACATGGCTTCAAAGCCTTTAACTCTTGAAGAGCCCAAGCTGTGGAGGCAAGCAACGAGGATTCTCCTGCAGAAGGAAACCTGAGGAAGAGCTCTAATGCTGTCATTACCCGAAAAGCTCCCCCAGAATTAAACCTCAGTCTACACCCTTGCCGTAAAAACCCCAAGACCTCTCTCCTACCAGTATCTACCTTTCCACAAGAAAGGGGGTTAAGCGTACGTGCACACCAGCGCCCGCACGCCGCGGCCAGCGGGCTGCACTGCAGCACCAGCCGGACCCTCTCTGCCAGCAAAACCGGCAAAAGCAGGGCCGAAGGGGCCCCCCGAGGTGGGGGAGGGAGGGCCCGCGCAGCGCCCGCGCCGAGGCCCGCTAGCCCAGGCGGGGCGGGTGTCCGTCCAACGGCGCGCGGAGAAGGGCCACGGCGGCTGCGCGAGGCCGCTCCGGCCCGGGGGTACAACCCGGAGCAGCAGACATCTCCGCCACCCCCTCCCCTCCCAAGCCCACACATAGACGCTCCCCCGGGGGGCGCCGGGG
>NW_008795918.1:1615188-1637912 GCF_000699145.1 Aptenodytes forsteri
GGGGCAGTGCCCTCTCGCTGCCTGCCCCCGGGGTTCACCTCGTCAGCGGAAGAAGCTGTGGGGGAAATCGGAGGTGCTCACAAGCCCGACTGGCACCAGGAGCAGACTTTTGGTTTCAGTGGATATGTCTTAAAAGAACATTGCTGTTTGTTTCCATAGGAGAAGTGGGGAGACACCCTGAAATCCTGGAACTGTGCTGAAAGGTAAGTGAAAGTTAAGAATTCTCTTGACAGCTGCTTCTTGAGTGAGATGGTTGCTTGGTTCCATTGAGTACCTGTCTCTGGGGAGCTCGGCATTTTGCATGCCGTGGCTATGTAATTATGAAGTGTCAATTGCATTAGTATCTGGATAATTAAATTATTTTTTATGCTTCTCAAGGTTGAGTACATAGTCCCCTTCATCTGAAGAGAAACTGGTAAAAGTTAACTACTCAGTGACTTACAAAAGCTTAGATCATTCCTCAGTTGTAGGCAATACAGTAATGCTGTTTCTTTATAATAGAATACAAACTCGGTTATATTAATTTCTGATGCTCTTATAAGAATGGGAATCAACATTGGTTTATAGCATCATGCTGGCAGAATTTTAGGATAGACTGTAGTGCCTTTTTTTTTTTTAATATCCTGATGTAAAGCTGCTTCTGGATTTCAGGGTTTTTTTATAGGGATGTTGGGAGCGCATGAGAAGAGTTCCAGGAGGAATGCCATTATCATGTTATTAACAGTGAAATAGAGTGTTCTAAATAGAGTGCCATCTGTTTAATCCAGACTGCCTCTGTCTGGTTTCAGCATTGAATGTTCTTCACTTTGAGATAAAGTCTGCAAGATTCAGAGCAGTCTCTTCTGCTCTGCGGATGCAGTGTCAGAATGAGAGGAGACACATTTGTTTTTCTGTCATGTATGTGGGGTGGAATTGCAGGAGGGCTCTTTATTTGTGAGGTACGTAAATCTCTGTCTTGTAGAGAATGAAGTTCTGTCAGATACCTGTGAAGTATTTCTTGTTTCTTACTGTGGCTGAAAGTTAATAGATATGTGTTCAAAGTCCGGCATTGCTGAAGAATGTTGATATTTTCCTCAGAAAAAAAATTTCAGTGACCCATAGACATGTTAGATACCAGACACCTTGGTTTTATTATTTGAAGGAAAAATACAAAGTCCTTGTTTTATTTATGCTTTTTTTTTTGTTTATTTTGTTTTGTTTTCTTCATGGTGCTTGGAAGCATGACTTGATGATTTCTGCGTGAAGCCATACTTTACTGGTATTGCTGAGTCTGTCAACATGAATGTTCAGTTCTGATCATGGAATATTGACTTTGTGTGACCTATTGTGGTTGAACAGAATTGTAGCAGAGGAGTGCACTCAGCAAGATTTGTCTTCAAATACACTATTGCTTTCAAGGTTTAGCAAGGTTTTGGGTAGCTGTTTTCCACCACCCAACTACATAAAAACTCTTGATAGGAAGAATTGTGTGCAGTTGATAGATTGTTCTACCATGAAGTTGCTTAATGTTTTGCTTCCTAAATTTTCTTTTCTTTCAGCATGGACCATACTCTTTCTTCTAAAAGTAAGACTACAAGTATGAGGGATGTGATGTTTTGGGAATATAGGAAGCTTTTTGAAGCTGTATCTTCACCAAATAAATGAGTCTGCATAATTTCAAGGGGGCTTGCAGTCTTGCTACAACCTGTTTTTGAGAAGGAAACTTCACCATAATTACAGTGTCAGTCTGAAGAAATGAATAGTATGCACAAGGAACTAACATAAAGAAAAGAAATTTTCATCTTGTGTAAAAAATGCTGGACGTCCTTTAGGAAGGGAAAGTCATTGGAACTCCATGTACAAATAATCAGTACTCTTTGTGGTTTATTCAGTTGCGCTTTTTTTGTACTAGTCATGGTGGTGATAATTACTGAAAAGATTAAGTGTTCTAGGATACAGTTATGTTAGCGTGTATCCAGCCATGCTAGTTATGATTTGCTGGGATTCCTGCTTATGTTGCTAGGTTAGAGGAAGGCGGCAGGGTTTTCTTGAATAGCTTTCAAAAGCCCATGTTTCCAGAAATTTGTGTTGATATGCATTCTGGATTAACAGATTGTACGATACATTATGAGCACTGCTCTTCTCTGCCTGTGCATATAATACTCTCTCTAGCACTGAACTGTTTTTGGTGGTATGCTCTTCATGATTGTTTTCTGGAGTAGAGAGCTGTGTGACTGACAGTGACTTGAAGTATTTTCAGTTTTGAGATGACAAAAAAGTGTTGTGGGGTTTTTTTTTTTTTTTTTGGGGGGGGGGAGGGCCTCAATATCTTACTACATATTTGAACTACTTAAAACTAAATACTGCATCTTTTTTTCCTGAAATTGCATGTTACTTTCTCCGGCTTTGTATTAGTAGTCATTTGTAAGTCATTGGAAGCCTTTTGTCATTTGAATAAAATGGTCAATCCTGCTTTAATTACAATAATGATGGCAAAGATCTTTCTTTAGTCCACCTTGGTTTCTTTGGATGCTTTTAAAAAAAGGCTGTGAAATGTGGGGAAGCAAATTATCTTCTCAGGCAGCATTAGAGAGCTAAATATTTTATGGATAGTATCACAATCTCAAACCACTGTTTCACCTCTCTTTTGGATAAGTCATGTGCTGGAGCAATAGTCTTAGTTTCTTTCTGTTTTTTTGGGGGGTTTTTTTGTTTGGTTTTTTTTTTGGCAACCCAAAGACCATTCTTCACAGGAACAGCCATACTGGGCTAATCTGCTATTCTCTCTTGAAGCCTAAAGCTCTGGGATCCTGGTATGTGACAGGACCATTGTTTCAGGTCCTGCTCGTTTCCCACAGCTAAGCAGTATTTGACAGCAGGTGCTTTATTCTTACACTCTTTTCTAGGCAAGAATATAGGGTTACTCCTTAGGTCAGCTTTCCCAGTCTCTCAGTGGGGATGATGTTTTGTATGGATTTCTATACATATTAAGTATATTCCATGAATATACTTAATTTTTAAAAACTTTTGAGCCCGTGTATGGTTTTTGCATCTACCATGTTTTCTGGCAGTAAGCACCATACTTCATGTATTGTGTGAATAAGTCATTCCTCTGTTCTGTTTTGAACCTGTTATCTGAGAACTTCATGTGATACTCTTCGTTTTCTGTACGAGGAGGGGCAGAACTGTTTGACTCTCTCCCAAGCAGTTAGATACGAGTTTTAAAGATCAGGGTAATGTGTTCACTCAAACACTTCTCTGGGCAGGAAAATAACTTTAGATTCTATTAATTTTCTTTATGCTTGTTCCCTTATATTAAGATATGAACTAGTATCAGGAAGTGAAGCCGGAGGCTTCTCCAGCTGACTCCCGGTGAAGGACATCTGTGCCATAGGAATGATCATTTAAGAAGTCGTCCTGTGACTCTTTTCAGGAGAAATTGATCTGAGCAGAGACAGTCATCAATAGTACAGTTTGACTTGCTACTTTGGTCAGTTATTTTCATTTCCAAATAGAATAGTTATGAGAAGTAGTTCTTGACTTATTTAATGCTGTTTTCCACAGTGTTTCCTTTGCAGTTATTTGCTTGTAGTAGATAAAATTTCATGCAGAATTGTGTTCAAGGAAACATTAACTTCTGAGTTGTGTACATTGTTCAGACATTTCATGTAGGCTATAAAGGTGACTATAAAATAGAGATGATGACTTTAAGAAAGATTTACAGGTGTCAGGTATTATCTGAATGATTTGTTGTTTCTTCCTGAACCTTTCTTTTGTTGTCTTCTTTGGCAGAAGTAGAGATTCTTAAAAAATGGAATTGGAGGATGGTTGAGGTTGAAAGGGGCCTCTGGTAATCATGTAGTTCAACCCTTTTGCTCAAAGCAGGGCCAACTAGGGCAGGTTCCTCAGGACATTGCCCAGTTGGATTTTGAATATCTCTGAAGACAGAGACTCCGCGACCTCTCTGGGTAACTTGTTCCAGTGTTTAAACACTCTCATGCTAAAGAACTTTTTTCTTATCTTTTAAGTTGAATTTCTTATATTTCAATATGTGTCCAGATAGGTGCAAAGTTTTTTGAGAGTAAGAAAGTATTCTGAGTTTGTGTTTATATCACTAACTGTAGATAAAATAGCAAGCTGGTTGTATTTTTCTCTCTGCACTTTTGCTTGGATAATTCATGCTTCTAATAACAAGACACATAATTGAAAATATCTTTTCGGTTTTTTTACTTTAATCACAGGACAGATTTATGGGAGTGACTCGGTCTCCTTTTTCATATAGAATTCTGACTTCGGTTTCTAAACTTGAAATATAAGGTCAAGAGGTAGAGGGGCACTTCTGATTAAATAAAATATAATTATCTAGTAAAACCCTACTGTAAAACAAAATTCTCTATTGCCAGCAGTACCACAGAGAACATGCAAACCTTGATCGAGGCTGGGTAAAATAATATGCAGTTTGCAAACTGTTCCAACACATGCTGCAGGTTATCAATAATAGTAAAAGTTTTGTATTGTAAGGAAAATTGCTGCGTGGCCATTAGTCATTCTTCTGTTAGCGTTACATTTTTCTGTCAAATTTAATGAATTTGGGCACAGGCTTTTTTATATTCTGTTTTCCTTAGAGCCAAAGAAGATAGAAATGGTATGCTACAGATGTATATTGTGTGACATTTATGTCCATTTATGGTGTTTTAAGAATAATAAATTATGTGGTCATGAAACATATTTGTCTAACAAACCATGTAGCTACTTTTAAATTAATTTGCATCTTTTAATTTAATGCTGCTGTAGAGTAATTTGAATCTCATGTACCCTGATGAAGGATTAGGCTGAACTACACAGCAGCGTTACTCTGTCGCCTTGAGATATCCTTTTCTTCTGAAATCCTGTGTTTCTCATACTGTGGATTCTATTTGAAAATGTTCACAGGAAAAAAAAAATCACTTATGGTTATTTACTTCAATAGGTATTTTATTTGTAATCACAATTCAGGTGATTTGTAAAAGACAGAACAATCATTGGCCGGTCACCTTTTCGGTCTTTCCTTGATTGTTTTCTGTTCTTCTGCAGGCAGTTCAGCTTGCCCCTGCTGCCCACTGCCTGTATCAGATCTGCCACCTTGACTTCCTGGTGTGATTCTGTAGAGCAATATGGATTTTATGGTTCAAATTTATTGACTTACTTCTGCATGCCAGAGACATTTGGAAGGAGACCCCACTAGGGTAGTGAAAGAAAATGTCAGGTGAATAACTATTGCAAAGTGGTAAACTATTTATTTTTTTATTTTATTTTATCTCAGTACTGAATATCATTACTTGGAAAATGCCAAGTTCCCTGGCTGCATAATACTGTTCAGCACAGGACCTGATGGAGATGGTTGGAGCAGTTCAAACCTGTTAAAACACTCTTCTAGGAATTCACTCTTTCTGCATATTCTTTTTTTTTTTCCTACAGGACAGAGTATTTAATGACATCTCATTTTATATTGTATAAGTTATACATGTGCTTGACTAACAGTGAATTTTGCAGTCCAGGAATGCTAAGTCTATGTTCTTGTGTGTAATCTCCATAATTTAGCTAATCTTACTACGTTTTTATTTTACTTGCTGTGATTCTTCAGAAAACTGAACTGGTTAGGTCTTCTGTATTGGTGTCTGCATTATGTTATGGTTCATGAGTTCTTTAAGTAGTTATACATTACTGTTCCTCTGAATTATATTTAAGTGAAATGTATGACATGGACATTTGTGCAGGCTGCATGACTGTAGTTTGCTGATTCATACAGGGCAATGTTGATACTTCTGGGATTTTTTTTCTATTTCCATTCCCTGTGTTTAGTAGTTTATGAACTTTAAAATGTAATTGTATTCAGGGTCTTCCTCCCCTCTTCTGCCCTGCCTTGACCCATATTTGGGCTGGGGGAATTATTCTACATCTATCTGGAAAGACAGTAAGAAAGTTTAAAAGAATGATCTTATTTTTCATGGCCATTCAGCTGAGAAGACACTGGGTTGAAAGATAATGACGTGAAATATGTGTAAAATTTGCTTGGGTATTTTCCTTCCTGGCTTAATTAATTTCCTTTTTATTCAGGTAGGTTGGTTACTTCTGAGAGTCCCGGTGTCTGTTTCTTCTTTCCATCTCCTCATCTTATTTTCTGCTTTGTCCTTTCTGTCTCCTTTAGGTTTGAGAATATCTTGAGCTTTAGGAGAGGCTGGAGAGCAGCCCCTCTGCATGCCTGCCTCTGTTCTGATCTGAAATAGGGCCACAAGGTAGAAAACTTGATTTAGAAAAAAATTCTGAAGAAGCTTGTAGTAGTCATTAAAGCAACTTTCCAGATATCTTAAGCACAAGATTTTGGAGACACGTGGGCATGAGTGTAGCAGATTTTGTTTTAGAAATAGCTTAAATTAGCTGTCTCTGTAAATAGTGTCTGTAAATTTAAATATGGTATTTCCTGCAGGTGAAAACAAATTAGTTAGAAATTTTTTTTTTTTGATTTTTTTTTTTAAACATGAACTTTGTGAAGGTCTGACCTTTTATGACCAGTGTGCCCCATTACCAGTGTAAGCTACACTGTTAATTCCACCATCTGCTTTAGACAATGTGGTAGCAACATCATGATGGCTGAACATAAGAGGGTCAATAACCTTCTAGCTGAGACATGTTTCAGAAAGTAGGAGGCTTTTATGTAAACTTAGTTATAGAGGGGGTGGAGTGAGCAATATATCAAGCATCCTAGTGCATGCCATCAGAGTAGGGCAAAGAAGAAAAATCTAAATGTTCAACTTTGAGTTTTGATCTCTCTTTATTACTCCAGGTTAGAGGTATACTTTTTTGAAAAAAAATTTGGTGCTTCTGCATATGATTGCTGTCCATCATGCCTTATGGTTGGAAACACATGCAGTTAAAAATAGTAATTAAAAAAAGCTCCCTACTTAGAACGGTTGTTGTACTGGTCTTTAATATCTGCATGTAACTTAATGAAAGATGTCAAATCACTTGATAAGTGTGGATACCCAGTATCCAAATTTTGCGGATGAAAATTCTTCATGCTTCTGGCACAGCTGAAGTCAATGCTAAGATTTGTATTTACTTTTGCAAAATTAAGGTTAGAGTGTGAATTTCCAGGCTTCTGTTGTAGCCATGTTGCTTTGCTAAAATATGTAAAACTGAACTTCAGTAAACAAAACTAATGCATGTGTTTGTAGTTAGAACCCAGTCTTGATAGTACAAGTCTTTCTTTGTACAATGGTGATAGTATAAGAGTAAGAGGGGCTGTTAATCTCTTTTAAAACTCTTAATATTTTAATAACAGCAGTGGGATAGACAGATGAATGGTTAAAGTTCATTTACTTCAGTGAAATTACACAAGAAGTGATTGAGGAGTTTGTTAAGTAATAATAATGTGCCCTTTTACATAGAAATGTAAGGCATGCTGGTGAAGGATTTATCCTAGCAAAAGCTCATATTTCTCTGTGTGTAACAGTGGAGAACTTTCCATTGCTTTTTTTTTTTTTTTTTTTTAAGATGTTCAGTTGAGCCGGAACAGCATAGAGACGTGAGCTAAATATGGACACAGAGGAGAGCGAGGGGGGTTTAGATGTGGAATGGAAAAATGACTAGTTCCTTATGTGCATGGAATTTTTTTTTTTTAAGCTGGTTGTTTCTTGTTCTTAGCATAGAACAGGCTTTAGACAAAATTGCTGAGCTTCTAAAGCTGCTTCTAGATTGTTAATTGTGCCGGAACAGCATAGAGACGTGAGCTAAATATGGACACAGAGGAGAGCGAGGGGGGTTTAGATGTGGAATGGAAAAATGACTAGTTCCTTATGTGCATGGAATTTTTTTTTTTTAAGCTGGTTGTTTCTTGTTCTTAGCATAGAACAGGCTTTAGACAAAATTGCTGAGCTTCTAAAGCTGCTTCTAGATTGTTAATTGTGTGTCCATTCTATCTATAATTATGTAACTGACAAACCATGATACCTGATGGTCTCTCTTCAATGTTGCATCTGTGCAATAGTTTCAAATAGTAACATCCTTAGGTTTCTGGAAGTTATTAAACCATATTTGTGGTAATTTCTTGGGAAGACCGCAGAATGAGGTGCTGCTTTTATCAGACTTCATGTGAGCCATTCTAATAGCTTCATTCATGTTAATGAACCGCAGCAGATTGCAGCGCAAATCTTACCACGTCAGAGTAGCAAGAGCTTCATGAAAATCTCTTAAACAGTTAAGTGTTACCTATGGAAATACAAATAGAGATGGGAGTCCTGGGCTGGAGGCCAAGTTGAATAAAAGTAGAAAAGAAATACCTAAAATACTGAACTAATTTAAGCTAAGCATTCATAAACTGTATTTCTGTGCTGTTTATTTTCATAGATGTTCTGTGACAGCAGTCCTTCCTTTAAGTCATAACTGTCACATGCATTTCATGATTCTCCAGTGAACAGGATGGCTAGTAGCAGGCTACTATGTTTTCTGTTTGCTTAGGTCTGTGTGCTTGCCAATGCTTGTTTCGTGCTGTGACTCTTCAACTTTGTCTTCACCCAGGTTACTGTAAACATCATGTGAGTTTGAGAAGCCTCTGTTTATCTGTGGAATAAGAGAACTTCCTAGCTTGCTTTTTGTTTGTTCGGGGGAGAAGGAGAGAACAAGATTTTCTTTCTCCTCACCATAATCAGTGTTAGAACTTGAGACAGCAAATAAAAATTTTAAAATAATTTGCCCTGGATATTTGCCCAGTCTGTCCAGCTGAGTGCTGGAATGTGAACAGTTTAGGCACAGCTTGTTATCTGTGAGTCTCCAAAGGACCAATTGCAAAAATAACTGAGATGCCTTTTTGCTTGTGCAGGTCTTGAGTGGACTTGGAATATGCATTGTAGTCCTGTAAGATGTATAGTAGTAATCCTTTAAGATGTATAATGAGAATCAATGGTGAAAATATGTATGCAGTCATTCTTTGTACATACAGAAATGAAACTTTGTTGGACTGTTACAGTCACTTCAGCCATAGAAAAGAGAAAATGTTTTTGAGGCATCTGGGCGTTTAAATCATTCAAATGGCAGCTGCATTACACACACGTATCTTGTGTTCCAGGAATCACTGCACTAAACTCTTTGAAAGGGTGTATGCTTTGCTTTTTTCCTCTCTATATAGGTTAAATCCTTTCAGTTAGCTACAGGTCTACTATGGTTTTTAGCAGTTAATTTTTACAGTTTACATGCAAAAACTAAAACTACTGCACTAATTTCGCTTTTTAATTGAAATTAAAATGTTAGCATTTTATGTCTAGTTTTTAACTTGCCAAGTTATCTCAAACTTAAACTCTGGAATTTTTAGGAAAATAGTTGGAGATGCTTTAATAAATTCCATAATAATGTTTATACATTAACTTTGTCTGTAATTTTACCTTTTATTTTTCCTAGCTACTTCAATATTTAAATTGAGTAAAACTCATGATGCTAAGGCAGAAAAATAAATGTGCAACTGTGGGACTTCACATTTGTTGTGCACAAAGTCCTAGTCAGGTTAAGGTCTGTGGATGGATTCCAGCCTGAGTTAGAGGTCAATGGCCAATACTAATTGGCATTGATGCTGCCGAAATTGTGTAATCAAGTATTGTGCTGATTGTCACAGGGTGTTTTGTGTGTGTGTGTCCCCTCTTACTTTATTTGGTGACGTATAGTTAACCAAATGTTCAAAGGTTGTTTTTTATTTCCTCTGTGCCCTTTTTCTCAGACTTGCAGGTATTGGTCTGTGCTAAAGACAGAACACTGCGCTCAATGTAAGAAAAGTAGAAGGAAGTTCAAGGAAACTTAAGTAAGGAAGGCGTGTCTAGATGTTAATTTCATCTAATAAATTAAGGTTTGATGTATGCTGCAGAAAGCTTTAAAATGATCTGTTGGTCAGTGGGCAAGTGGAGGTGCTATGCTTTTGCTTTTTTTTTTTTTTTTTTCTTTTTTTTTTTTCTCCAGCTGCTAGGAAAGAGCTGCTTCAGCACGGCTGCCTGTCATTTTATTGAAACGTTTTGTAGGAACTTTACCACGTTTGTCTGGTGGAGATGTGCGTGAGTGTGACAGTCAACTGCTCTTCTCTACTGATGATACTCCCATGATTGTAACCTACCAGAGACTGTATTTGATAGCTTATTTTGATAATAAATTTTTGGTCTTGTGAGAGAGAGGAGGGAACATATCTTAAATGGACATTATCATGCTAATTAGGAAACCGTAATCACTATTTAAAGAGTTTTCAGCTTTATCAAGTTTTGAAGTATTTCAAATTCATATTCCAGTGGGTAGATTTTGACAGACAAAATATTTTTCCTGCATGTACTGGCTTTATGCAAAATTCCAGTAATAGTTATTTTATTGCTATTTCTATGAACTGTCGGGGCATTCTGCTTTAGTAATGTGTGTTGACTTTGAATAGATCGTGATGATTATCTTTTTGTCCCTGTGAATGCAGACTTCATAGCTTTCTGAAATGCATAATGTTGCTATAAGTAAATTCTGCATGTTTATGCATATGCATCACATCTATGGAAAATGAAAAAGGTTTTTTTTAGCATTTACTTCCCTATTTCAGGAGGATGTTTGAAGTTACAATATTATTTCTTGGTTTTAATTATTCAAATGAAATAGAACCGATTAGGAAACAAAACTGTTAAAATATGGTTACAAAAGTCTTTTCAATGTGCCAATTGGATAGCTGGCAGATAAGGCAAAAAGCGTGAGGATCCTCCCCCAAGTATGAAACTCCTGCTGCTCACTGATAAGAAATAATCATTGCATAATCATCTTAACTTGCAAATCTGCACATAATTGCAAGTACCAGGGTGTTAGGTCTGGATTTGTATTTTGTTCAGAACAGTTTTCTCGCATACTGAAGTAGTCACATGTGGACTGTGTGGTTTTGGTTTGTTGTTTTTTTGTTGTTGTGGTGGTTTGGGGTGTTTTTTGGTTTTGGTTTTACACCTGATCAACCCTACTTTTTGAGAAGTTACTCAATGCTCTGTAGGTCCACTGTCTGCATGCCAATAACCTCAGTATTCCTAAACCTTCTGTCTAAGCTGCCCTTGAAAGACTGCATGTGTTTTGTGAAGCATGCTGTATGAAGGGTGTTAGATGAATATATTCCTTACACCAAAACCCATATAATTTAGCAATTTCAGGTGCCTGGTGCTTGAACTTTGGTAAATGCTGCTAATTCCTATCAGCACAATTGCATAGGAAAACAGAAGAGTGACACTTTTAATAGGCTGTTTAATTAGACTCGGGCTTTGATTAAAAATTTTTGATGATGTGTTTGAAGAGAATGAACTGAATTTGCTGTATTGCCAATATAAAAGATCATAAACATTACCTAGATGGGCAGTGGGACTTACCTGTAAAGGAATAAGGAAACTATTTATGTTTAGTATAGTTCATGTGGATGTATTTTTATTTCAAGTATATGTAATATATAGAATTTGCTGAAGAAGATTAATGTTGCAAAAAGCAGTAGTGTAACTCTTTGACATGTTTGCATATAAGGACATCTCTGGTCTTTTTCCAAAGGTAAATTTACTCTGGAGACTTGAGGGAAGGAAAAACACTGTTCTGCCAACTGCTTTTGAAGTTTGTTTTTAGCAGGAAAACTATTTAGTATTACAAACAAAACCCCAGAGTTTCTCTGTGTACGGGTGAGGTTATGTAAAAATGTCTGAAGTTTAGAACATTGAGTCCTCGGTGAGAATTTCTGCTGTTGTTTTTTTGAGTGCAAGAAAATGTGTTTGAAAACCTATAACATTGTAAAATTGACCATGTATAAATAAATTCCATTCCTCCCTCCACAGCAAACAAACTGGAGAAAGGGTACCCATGAAGCTAGCTGCATGGATTTTTTCAGTGCTGCCTGTTAAATCTGTAATTTCTCATAATCTTGAAAGACTCCTGCTTTCTGAATGTACATTAGGGCAGTATTTGATAAAAAACTTCTAATTTTGCTCAGGCTATGAGTTAAAATATGCATGAAAATTGTAGTCTGCATTTAATATCTTGCTCTTGCTCTTGTTTCCCCAATGTCTGCTGGGGGGAATAGGGCTGTGCATTTCAATTGAAGTCATCAAGGCTATACCTGTGGAAGGTGCTTTTTTTTTTTTTCCCCCCCTTTAATACCGCCCTATTGCTTAGATAAATGAAAAGCATTGTAGAAAGTCTTGCCTAATGCACCCTGAGCTGGGTTTACATTATGTTCCTAAAGAGACTGTATGCAAGGTTTTGCCCCAGGAAAAAAAAAATAAATTTCAAATTAAAAAACAAAACAAAACACGAAAACCAACCAAACACCCTCCCCCCCCAAGAAACACCCCCACATGTGTTAGTAACTTATTGCTCATCACTATTTAAAAAATATATAACAAATTAACCACTTCACACTAAAATATTAACTAGTCCTTCCTTATAATTGGTCAGTCTGTTCTAATATTAGTTTAACAGTAGAAGAATAATGACTGTAAACAATATGCATTGTGTTTAACTATTCAACAGTGAAGATTAATTATTAAACTCATACCAAGACAAAAGGGGAAACTGGTGTAGTTGTTGCACTAGTTTACATTTACTAATGTTTTAATTCTCATACGGTAATGTCACAGAGAAGTAGCATATACTTCCATGTGATAGGCCACAGAATGCCAATTATAGTAAGCTGAGTTTCAGAGTTTCATGAGAGCTTCCAATAAGGTGATTAAAAAGGGTTGTGCTTTCTTTAGAGGCACTGTTTCTTTGCCTCTTTTCTTTGAAGAAGAGAGTCCAACAAAGGCCATGTAATTTCTTGCTCTGGAGGAATCCTAGTGAATTTAGTAGGGTTGGTCATGAGCATCGTTTTTTTATAGCATAGTCACCTTAATCAATTGGGTCAACTGTGTGGATAGTTGATGTTAAGGTAGCTCTTAATGGATTGTGTTATACAGAATTAAGATGGTCAGGAACATGTGTTACTTCTTATATGTGGAAATTCTGACTTGTACAGTCTGTCTAATCTCCATATAAAATAACAGTGTTTTTCTTCTCATTTTGTGAGATTGTTCTTTGCAGTTCTTAAAACCCCTTTCTAACTTTCAGAAAACAAGTGTGAGATTTGAAAATGATTGATGCTGAAATAATGCTGTGACGCATGACATAGAAGCAGACAATTTGTTTCCTGTAAAGTAACAATTGGAAGTAGTAAATGCAGCTACAGTCTGAGCAGTTTTGACTCTGCAAGTTTGAAGCAGATCTTGTGTTTCTGGATTCTTCATGCTTTACCTGTGAATAGCAAGCAGGCTCTGTATGTGCCTTAAGTCCCCTTCATGTTTTCTATGCAGAAATAGACTGCCTCGTATATTCTGTTAGGTCAAGCGGAAGAGATCTGTGCTGTTCTGAAGTTGTGTTGTCTTGATGAGTAGTGGTGAGATCAGTGATGTTTCATGTAACTGTATTTGTTGTTCAGTTTGCTTTTTAAAGTCTGGAAACTTGTATTGGAAAAGCAAGACCAGAATATTAATCAGAATTAGTTTTATCCTTGAAAACCATACATCTTAAATGTGAATGATGCATCTGAGTCACACGTATGAAATTTATGGCATCATGTAATAAAGGAATATATCCTAATGCTCATGGACCTTTAACTCTGGCATTTAGAAAGTTTATGTTGGAACTTTGTATTCTTACTGTATCACTTTAAAAAAATCAGTAATATGACATAATTTTAGCTATAATTGAAGTAAATTCAAATAAATTTGAATATTCCATAAATTTAAGAGTTTGTGGATATGTAAGTAAGTGTATGGATGGGGGGGCGGAATCTGTCACCTCAGCTTCATTTACTTGCACTCTACTTCCTGGAGCTGAAGGCTTTACCATCTGGAAGTTGGAAAGGTTAGAATGGGGGATTTCATTACTTTCAGCAGAGGATCCGTTAGGTTAGATCTCTTTGGGAATACTTATGGTAGAAGAAAGGAGGTTAGGTAAATTAATTAATGAATATGTAACCTAAATTCCAGTTCATGTGAATTACAGTTGGTAGCAGATACCGCAGCAAGAAATATGTATTGGTATTTTATTGGTCTGGAATTGATAGAGGACTTAATTTTTTACGGCTATTTTCATAATATAACAGACGTTTATTTTTATCAATTGAGGATGTTACAGCTCAAAAATGGGAAGCTGCTTAGAATCTACAGTTAATATTTCTAGAACTGTTTCTGCATTTCTTTCCTTTGCAGGCAAGAGTAGTGATCTTTCTCAGTATAATGTTTGCAGTCCTATTCCAAAGTGTGTGTTGAGGGTTTTTTGGTAATGCGGGGTTTTTGTTGATTTTTGTTTTGTTTTGGTTTTTTTAATTTTGTTCTGGGTTTTTTTTTATTCCCACAGAAATTCTGTTTCAAGATTTCTCCTAGCTCGTGCCTGTTCATTTTTAGTACTTAGCACTGAGTGTCCCTTAACTGTGGTTTTGCAAGTGTTAGTTTGCTGCTAGATTTTTTTCTTTTTTTTAAGACTCCATTTTTACTATGCATTTTCTATCTTTAGTTAAGTCTTTCTAGATTTAATTTACTTCATGAACCAAAACTGTGAACCAAGAAGGTGTTTGGGAGAGGTAGGGTTACATGGAAAGTAATTTGCATGGAAATGTTTTCGTAAGTAAAGAAATTCATGAGTTGCAGACAAACTAGCATAGGAAGAGTTACTGCATATGAACCGATGCAAAGGGAGGACGAGGCTGTATTGTTTAGTGTAGGATGGGTTATCACACAGGATCCTGACAAGAGAATGTTTTAGGTTTAGTGTAGGATGACTGCATGAAGTTGTTTCTAAGGAAACTGGTGCTGAGATAATAAGGTAACATTTCTATGGCTAACCTACGTGTGTGTGTGTATATTTTTAAGTGTGTCTAGTCTTTATAATAGAATAATTAATATGTGTTTTGCTGTATTATAAGGCTGCAGGATAATTTCTTTATTATATTATTGTTTCCCAAATCCTGTAAGTAAAGTAGAGGAGTACTTTCTTCATATACAGAAGATAAATATCTCCTTCCACTTTCTCAATCATTTTAACTCTTCTCTTTTCTGCTTCATTCATTGCATGAACTTTTAAGAGAGTGATTTAGCTACAAGTATATAGTTGTGTTTTATTCAGGTTCTTAGACACTGTGAGGCAAACGGGACTTAAATTTTTCTCTAGAGTCACCTGACTCCTGTAGCTTTCTACAGCTGCTCTGTGCAATACAATGAAAACATCAGCTTTAAAATAATTTTTTAAACTCTGTTAAAACGTGTCTATGTTCAGTGTTGTATTTTCATTCACTCTACCCTAATTGTTTGTCTTCAGCAATTTTGTATCTGCAAAGCACAGTTTCACTGTAGTAATTGTAGAAAGACAAGTTTTGGCAGCTGAGCTTTCTGGTGCTTGAAAAGGCACAAAAGATAATTTAGGGCTTAAAATGACTTAAAGGAGGCTTTTTGGAACAGGTGGGCTGTGACTTTTCTTTACCCCTTTTTTGGCAGCAGCTGAAATTGATGCAACCTTTTTGATAAGAAACGGAGCTCACTGGGCAAGTATGGTACCATGAAAATTTACCAGGAGTATTGTCAATCGTCTTTGACTTCACTGCGGTAAGGCCTTCTCCCGTCATTTTCACATAACTTTCTTTGTTGCTGGTATCCAAAAAGAAAGTTTTTTAGCCTGGTAATTACTAGTGAGTCAGAGTGGGCAGGGAAGAAATGTCTTATCCAAGTTGTTTTGCATGACTAAGGCTTGTCTAATAAGGCTGGCAACCTAAATCCCACATATAGAAGATGTCAGCATTTATATTTTAAAGTTGGAATGCATGTCTGTCTGCTTAAGCTCGCAATTAAATTACCTAAGAACTGGAGTTGGAAGAGGGCTCTCTTTCTATTAAACAGAATGCTTGAGCTGATGATTTAAATTAATAACTGTCCAGAGAATGTTTTGTTTCTTTCTGCCTTTGTCAGTTTTGTACCTTGTAGAAGTTTCTGTTTCTCTGTGCTGTGGAGCTGTATGGCCAAGAGGGTTCTGGCAGAATGCTTGTACCTGTTTCTAACGCCAAGTTGCAGCTGTAGTTCTGATTTGTTGAGGACAACAGTTTTTTAAATTATTTTTTATGTCCTTACCAAAATGGCAGCTTATATAAGTGTTTATTAAATATGATTGTGATAAAATAATATATTTATGTAGATGGGTAGAAGGGAATCACAATGGTATTTGTGATATGTTTATTATAAGAAACATATAATATATGTACTTTTAAATAAGTACAAGAAGTTATCTACCAAAATTGAACATTCCCAAGGCTGGTCTTACTTTCTCTTGGGATCAGATTAGCCTAAGAGTCAATCCCTTTTCCAGTGTGGAAATCAGACCACACCATGGCTGTTTTAATATAGTCTAGCATGTAACTTGACAGTAGCTGGATGAAGCTGTATACGCCTGTATACTGAGCAATTAAGGAAGGACATGCTCCTAGGAGAAGTTTTTTGTAAAGCGTATCAATTGCGTGCTAGCTTACACCATTAAGTTTTCTCCTTTACTCTTGTTCTACAAAAGAAGTAATTATGTAAAACAGGTGTTGTAATATTTATCTAACATCTCTTCTTATTGTCCTCATGATATTTTATGATAATGAGTCCTACTCTTACAGTATGAGAAACAGTATACTGTTAGCAGTCTAACATTTCTACCTTGTTACATTTTAATGTTTTGTTTTGTATTACTCTGTTACAAAAAATCCATTCTACTTTCTCTACCACTTAATTTCATGTGCTTCTAAGACACAGAGTTCTTTTTTCTTTGAATTTTTAAAATTATTCCCATATCCAGGTTAGAAGTTATTTTTCACGATCTTTGTCATTAACTGCCTCTTAACCACTTTTCTGCCTTATAGATACTTCTTTTTAGATTGCTTGAATCAAATGTAGGCCAGTATTTCAAATAAGAGCATATTATCAATTCTGTATGCTCTATTTACATGTTTTCAGACTTACTTTGTACCATTTTTGTGTGGTCAAACATCTTGATTTCTTTTCTGGCTGCTGATACATTCCTGAGCAGATGTTTTCAGTTAAGTTGTTGAACGTATTACCCAGTCTTTTTTCATTTGGTCTTTGAAACCTCTGCATTCAGGAATAACTCATCATGAGAAGTGCAGATTGCTTTTTTATTATCTGTGTTTGTCAGCATGTTGCCCAGTTTTCTTTCTCCAGAGCTCACCAGTCTTGTTAAAGTGTGTGTGTGGTGGGGAAGCATGTTTCCTATATAGTTCTGACCACCTTATCTTATGTTCTCTTTTATCTATTCTGCTTCCCAGAGTGTTAATTATATTAAACAAAGATGCTCTTGTAATGGAGCTATGAACATTCTGGATCAAAGGAATTGAATGTAGATTTAGTTCAGAGTAAGGATGCATTCTTGATGCTTTCCATGCTACTTTTTTACAGAAGTAGCATGGAAGAATCTTTCTTTAAATACACTTCTTTCCACGTTCAGTAATGAATTACAGATATGAGAGGAGTGTATATGTAGCTTGGAAGAACAAGCTATATTGATAATTGAGTTTTCTGTTCTTTTGTCAGCCAGTAACGTTCTCTTGGATGAGTGGCACTTGAAAGAGATCATGCAACTCGAAGCTTTGTTCTTTTTGTTGAGACAGTCCAGGTTTTAACTGCAAAATATTCTTGCCATAGCCTTTGAGGTAAAAATATATAATATTATTATTCGTCATGCAGCTAGGACTCAATTACATTATATACATCATGACAAGTAGATATAACGGCAAAAAAAAAAGGACTAATTCTTGAAGTGCCTGCCCCTTTTATATAACCTCCCCCATGTATTTTGAAGCCAGTATAAAATCCTGGCTTCTTTAAAACACACAAATAAAACCCCCAAATAAAATACAAACCAACAGCAAAAAAACCCTCTGCATACTTGAGTAGTCATATCTTCTTAAATGCCAACAATTATTAATATCTAATTGGTAGCACTTCTTTTTTCTTTTTAATCCTCACTGTAATAGTTGGTCTAGTTTTATAGCGAGTGCTGTTGGCTCTGATTATTTGGGTAATCATTTTGCTGTTGCAAATTGATCTTGGTTAGTGGTTTAGATGCAGACTGGTAAATAATAATGTATTTAGTCAGCATGTTTTTACTCTAAGTGAAAAATGTGCTCTCTGATGACAGAAGTTCATTAATCCCTTTTTCATGTTTATTATTGTAGAAGTCAAAAGTTCTTGGGCAGTTACCAGAGTTTTAAGTTTCATTGTTTCGATAGTATATTACTGTAATAAGTTTTATTTCAGACTGATATTTTCAAAGACAATAATATAGACAATGGTAAACTATATGAAAGGTATCTTTAAAATGGGAATCTGTTTCTAAGCAAGCAAATAAAAGGATTGTAATTTAAACATAATCTCATGGTATTTCAGTCAGTTTGTAACTTCATTTTCATTGTCTCTTGGTTTATATGTATTTTATAACTAGTCTAATCCTCCCCAAACTGTCATCATAAGTGTATCTGGAAAGTCAAAGTTGTGAAGTGCTATCTCATATTTCCCAATGAAAGTTAAGTTCTTAAATGTCTAGGCAGGTCATGTGTTAACATCAGGAATTAACCCATGGTTTCGTCCTTTTTTATTTGTGTGCATAGCATGAGCTAGGAGAGTGCTTTTGCTTGGTAAAATTCTGGTTAGATCTCAACTGTAATTGGCAGATGTACAATGCAAAACTGTGACTTCCTTTGAGAACAGAATATTGTAGCTTTAATATTAAGTGTAAAGATTCCAGGTCTAATGATTTAACAGCCTTATGTCTCATATTCTGCCTCTATGCCAAATGAATAAGTTAAGGAGAAAACTTTTTTTTATTATTATTTTAAGTGCTTTTTTTGGGAAGCTTTTCAGTAATTGAATTTTATATTTGATTTTAACATTGAATGACTTTGTTCCCAACTATAAATGCACACTAAAGCATGGAACAGAAAAGTTAAACTTGCTTGCTTGTTTGATGTTTAAGGAATCTTACAACCAGTCCATATGTAAAAATATTTTAGCATATTTAATTATTACTGTTACTAGTAACTAAATTTCTGCTTAGTTATTATCCTTCCTACATATTAGAAGAACCTTTTAGCCATAGTAGAAAAAAAAAAACTAGTTTTTTTTTTAAATAAACACAAGAAATCTCTTAAATTCCCTGTATTTTGTTTGCTTTGGGAGAGATGTGAACACACTGGAAATAAAATTCAATACTTTTAGTTCAGGCCGCTTCAACGTTGAATAAATACGCACAGGATTTAATGCAGTTGAACCAGTGTATTTTAGAGACACACCCACATGGTGCTTGATTTCTTCCCCCTGCGTGCATCATGTTCCCCCCATGCCCCCCCCCCCCCCCCCCAAAAAAAAAAAAAAAAAGAAAAGAAAAAGGTAGAGCAAACCAGGGAGTGAATGTAAGCACGAGGTGTGCTTTGCAGATGCTCATGTGAAAATCCTGGAGTGCGGTCCACATGTCAGGCTGAGATAGTCACACAGCTGTTGTGCTTGTGTTCCTCTAGCAAAAGTGGCAAAGTGCGTCAGGCGCAGCCTGGCTGGTGTGGTGCAGAATGGGGCAGCGCTCCCCACTCCGATGGGGCGGCGTGAAGGGTGGACACAGTGGGGAGGCACAGCCACTAGGCACTGAGCTAAGATGCTCACTGTGCTTTTGTTAAGTTTTCTTTTAGGGAGTCAGTGCAGAGTTAGTCAGGTCATGGATTTACAGTACGCTATTTTGCCTGTTTGTACAAGTCCTTAAAAATGTTTTTAATATCCAGGCAGATAATTTGAAAGGGAGAGATGCTTTGTTCTGAAACTGAACTAGTAGAGTAATCCTAGCTGGAATAAATCCTTTTTAAGCCACATAAGCAAAGCAAGCTTTAACATCTGGAAAAGTCTTCCAGGAAGGATGCAAATGTAGCATTGGAGAAATGAATAGTTTGTGTTTATATTTTTCTATAAATGTAGTGCAAGACTGACACATAGATAAGGTGCTTTTCCTCCTGGGATATAGTTCATATTATTGGTCTTTAACGTACACCCTATCAAAAACATCTGTTCTGAAACAGATGTTCTGAAACATGTTCTGAAAGCATCAGAACAACTAGCTGTATTTATGTAAGCAACCACACAAAGCTGTGCGTGGAAGTGAAAATGGATAGATCGTACAGTAGAGGTGGCCCCAAAAGATCTACTGTGTAAAGCTCTCTTTCCCCCATTCTTCTAACAAATACACAAAAAGCACTATACAGTGTCCTTTTCTTCAGGGATGAATAAGCACAAGATTCTTGTGGTACATGCCCTATATTGTAATCCTTTGCATGCTTTAGAGATTATCACATACAACCTTAACAAAAATTCTTCTGCTTTTTCAGAGTAGAACTGCTAAAATCTTGCTGTACCACATATACAAAAACACTGTGCACTGGATTTTGTTTCTGGCATTGTTCTTAAAGGGCATAGCATAAGCTCCATGCTTCAGCAGTTGTCCTCAAGATGGCTGCTTTCCTAGACAGCAGGTATGGCTTTGGTGCTGAAGCTGACTTACACTGGAAGAAGTCCCCAAATAGGGCTTGCTTGAAGGTTGATGCAGGGCACAAACATTGGGACAGAAGTATGTGGGATACTGGAGGGGGAAGGTCAGCTTTTCCTTTTTCATGGTTACTAGCCACTAGATGGGCTTAACAGTAATATCAAACTGCACCCAAATTTTGACATCAGCACAGGTTCAGGTTTTAACTTTATGTGAGTTGATTTGTTTGCAAACAGCTATATGTGGACTTTCTGTAAGGCTCAATAGACTTGTGTAGGAGGGGTTAATTTCTTAGGTAGGTTAGGTGTTACGCCATTATGTTATCTGACATTTTCGACTTACCATAGTAGGAACATTGGGATCTCTATAGCGTTTGCAGTAAGGCATTTGAATCATTCTTGTGACTCTTGGTGGTTTTGTAATTTCTTTAGATATGCCAGGCTAAATCCTGACTTGGGAGAATTGCTAATTATTCAGTTCACTGATTTCACTTACTTGTAGTATTTTTCTCTTACTCCAAACTACTACATTTTTACTGGCCTCATGCATGTGTTTCTTGATAGCCTTGTGCGTTTCCTTATTTCTGCAACAGTTAGCTTGCTTAGTGTTCTCCTTGCAGTCGTGCTCTGAATTGTAGTGCTATAGGGCAAAGAACACTTGTTGCTACTTAAAATACACAGTAGTATGTGGTGCTCAGTGTAGCTTTATTGAACAAAAGTTTTGCTTTCCTGTTGGAGCTGTGCTGTAGCTTCATACATACGGCTGTTCAATGGAGTGTAAAGAGAAGGGGGATTTGTGTTTTGGCATGGGGTTTTTTGTTGTTGTTTTTGGTTTTGTTGTTAGTTTGTTTTTAATCATAATCTTAATTCCCCCTTGCAATGTTTCTCCAAGGAAATAGTCAACTTCATACAGAGTCAGTGTAATCTCCTGGAGTTGATACAGTGCTGGAGGAGAGCAGCTCTACTTGCCTCCAGATTTCAACAGGATCTTCCAAGCTGAAGTAATCATTTGGCGGAGAGGGGAATTTTTGGCTATGAGTTACAGCTGATGTTTGCCTCTGATTTACAGACAGTTGTTTACAGTTTTCTATGTGTAAAACAGTTTGAACCCCCACACCCTATTTGTGATGCTATGTAATTTTTTTTATTATCTTCTACTTAAATTTAATTCTAGAAAACCTGCAGATTTGGTTTGTAAGCAAACTGACAAGTGAATGAAAACTTTGAACTGTTACAGCCTGATTCTTCAACCAGGTCTGTGCACATCTGCTTGTGCTTAGTCCTTTTGTGGGGAAAACTGTACAGAAATAGAAGTTCCCTAGTCTGATTTGCTGGTATATAACTGTGATTCTTGCTTTGGGGCTAAAATAACTCGAGTTCCTATTCAGAAAAAAATTATGTCTAACATAATGCAGCTCTGGAAAGGCCTGCCTGGTGAACTTCCAGGATCTATGTCTTTGGTTTTGATGCTAGGGATAGCAGGTTAGGTGCAATTGAACCTCTAGGTAGCAAGCGTAATAACTTAGAGCTAGTTGGGACTCCATGATATTTCTAGAGAGTAGTGTATATCAGATGTCATGTCTGGATGTAAAGGTTGCTTCTATCATGTTGTAAAACTTGGGAAGCTTGTAGAAGTCTTGAATCAACTCTTACAGACCTGATAGTCTGTCTTGAAGATGCGTGCCTGATAATTACAAGAAGCAACTGATAATAAGTTAAATACATACATGTATTTGTCTTTCAGGTCTCCTGTGCATGTTTAAAAATCTGTATGTAATCAGCTACAGTGTGCCTATAGGGTAGAAATTTGTTTATTTTTTTTCAAATCCATCATAAATATTGTCAGGGAAAGAAGAGGAGGATTTGAATTTCATTCGTTCAGAAGTGTATTATTTAAGATTTCTGCAAGTATGCTGGTTTTGGCTGGGATAGAGTTGATTTTCTTTATAGTAGCTAGTATGGGGTTATGTTTTGGATTTGTGCTGGAAACAGTGTTGATAATACAGGGATGTTTTCATTACTGCTGAGCAGTGCTTACACAGAGTCAAGGCCTTTTCTGCTTCTCATAGAATCATAGAATCATTGAGGTTGGAAGAGACCTCTAAGATCATCGAGTCCAACCGTCAACCCAAC